>NW_016107732.1:1024209-1028313 GCF_001604975.1 Cebus imitator | reverse complement strand
AAAAAAAAAAAAAAAAAAAAAAAAAAGTTGAATTTCAATCTTAGATTCTGGCTTCTGGCTCCAGACCTGGGGAAGTTTAACCCTTTACCATGGTGCGGGAGGCTCTCAGCGTGGAGCAGGCAGTGAGGACAAACGCTCAACTGCTGTTACGCTCTTCTACCTACCCCCTTCCTCTGATGTCTGCTCCACAGCCCTGAAGGCACTGCTGCTGTCTGTACTTATCTTCCTCTTGGGAGGCTTTTCTAACAACCACAATTGCATTGTGTGCAAAGGCAATGTCTACCATTCCCTTGAGCCCAGCACACAATTAAGCTCTCAGAAGGCCTGTGACTCAGGCCTGGGTCTCTCCACACCTTCACCAGCAACTTAGTGTCAGACTCTGATTCTGACAACTTGAAGGTCAAAGTGATGCCTAGCTTTGACTTTTCAGGTGTTGTTGACTATGTGGTTGTAGCCTTAACTATAGGGGGTTACAGACAGTTGGACCTTGCCCAGAGGACCCTGAACCCAGAGGTGATGCTGAAGACTTGGGGACACTGGACTTACTAGACATGATCTCACTTCATTTTTTTCCCCCTCATAGTTTTGTTTTGATCACTTCATTCTCATGCAGAGGACCCACAACCTTCCTGATTCTTGGATTGTCAAGAAAGTCACAAGGGCCACCTTCCTTTCTCCCCACAGATCTTGCAGTTTCTGGTCCCACCTCTTCCTGCTTGGTACCCCTATCAGCATCAGAGTACCTTAAGAAAGGTAGAAATAAGTCTCCAGGATAAACAACTCATCTTCTACAGTATACTGTTAATAAGCTATGAGGTTCAGCAGGTTAGGTGTATTACATGCATTTTTTGACTTATATTTTCAACTCACATTGGGCTTCTCCGGGTGTGACCTAATTATAAATTAAGGCACATCTGTAATCTACAACCAGTGTTGCTACTCTACGATTTCTGAACAGGGCAAATGGTGCCTTTGCAAAACCTAGGGAAGAGATCGCTCTCACCAATACTGAGCATTATACAATACTGTCTGTGAGCAAAAGAATTTCATACTGTTCCTAGGAGTGCTGGAGGTTGTCACAACTGTCCCCTCCTCAGGATGAGCTCCTAGCCTACAAAATATCATGGCATTCAGGCTACAAATAAGGACCACAAAGTCCTTTGCTTGGAGGAAATAAGTCCTTAGAGGTGCTGGGCAGCAATGCAAACCAAGTCCAAAATGGAGAACTAATTTCTGCCACAACTCTCTCCCTTCAGGCCCCCAAAGTTCAGGATGCCAATAAAAGCGATTTCTCCATTGATTCTGGCAGAACTCTATTGTCCTTTGAGCAGTCTAAAGTAAATAGAATTCCTAAGATTAAAAGTAGCTTAAACAGTAAGGCCTTTATTATCAAAGAAACCAGAGCAGTCAGCCGCAGGCTTTCCCCAGGATGCTGAATGTAGGCTGGAAAATTTAATCATTAAAGTCATGTGAGGCCAACATTATCTCTGAATAAGGCAGTCCATCTTTTCAACTCATCAGAACTCAGATCAAGACCTCCAAACCAAAAATAGGTCAGATCCATGTTCTAACTCATCATAAAAAAAAAAAAAAGAGAAGGCCGGGCATGGTAGCTCATGGCTGTAACTTCAGCACTTTGGGAGGCTGAACTCGGCGGATCATCTGAGGTCAGGAGTTCAAGACCAGCCTGGCCAACATGGTGAAACCCTGTCTCTACTAAAAATACAAAAATTAGCAAGGTGTAGTGGCACTCGTCTGTAATCCCAGCTACTCAGGAGGCTGAGGCAGGAGAATCACTTGAACCCAGGAGTCGAGAGGTTGCAGTGAGCCAAGATGGTGCCACTGTACTCTAGCCTGGGTGACAGAGTGAGGCTCCATCTCAAAAACAAAAACAAAAACAAAAACAAAACAGAGAAACAAGAGTGCTCAGGCTTCTCACAAATCCCTCCTACAAATGGAAGAACACAGACACTTCCTTAAAGCAAACTGACGTGGGTCAATGATGCTCATTGTGTGTTCCACCTGGCTGGTGGAAGTCAAATGGCTTGGATTACAATCCTAATAGTGATAAAAATCTGGCAAGAGCCCTGGGCAGATTTGAAAGCACAATACAATTCCTCAAATTCTCCCACATACCTGGAATGTACATGGATGTCTGAAAGAATGAGGTTCAATTCAGGCAGATGGCACCAACACTGCATCTCCTCCAATGTTGTTATATTTAATAAAGAAATAGCACATTCCCAGGACATCTAAGGTGTTTTTCTCATGTGAACTTTGTGGTAACTGATGAGGTAAGGCTTTTGGTTGATGGATTTCTCATATTCAACACACCCATAAGGCCCTATTCCAGTGTGAACTTGCTGATGTCGAGTGAGGCCAGAGCTTTTGCTAAAAGATTTTCCACACCGGTCACATTCATAAGGCCTTTCTCCAGTGTGAACTCTCCGATGATCACTGAAATTGGAGCTTCGCCTAAATGTTTTCCCACATTCACTGCACTCATAGGGCCTTTCTCCAGTGTGAACTCTGCGGTGTTTAAGAAGTGCAGACCTTTGGCTAAAGGATTTCCCACATTCATTACAGTCATAAGGCCTTTCTCCAGTATGAACTCTCAGATGTAGAATGAGGCTACAATTATGACTAAATGATTTCCTACATACAGCGCACTCATAAGGTTTCAATCCAGTGTGAACTTTCTGGTGTTTTATGAGACTGGAATTGTAGGTAAAAAATTTTCCACATTCACCACACTTAAAAGGTCTTTCTCCAGTGTGAACACTATGGTGTTGCAGTAGCGCAGAGCTTTGGCTAAAGGATTTCCCACATTTGCTGCACTCATAAGGCCTTTCTCCAGTGTGAATTCTCTGATGTTGAATGAGGTTGGATCTTTGGCTAAAGGATTTCCCACATTCATTGCATTCATAAGGTCTTTCTCCAGTGTGAATTTTTCGATGGTTATTGAGGCTATAGCTTTGGCTAAAGGATTTCCCACATTCCCTGCACTTATAAGGCCTTTCTCCAGTGTGAACTCTCCGATGTTGAAAAAGGTTTGAGCTTTGGCTAAAGGACTTGCCACATTCTCCACACTTATAAGGTCTTTCTCCAGTGTGAACTCTCTGGTGTTTGATGAGGCTAGAGTTATGGCTAAAGGACTTCCCACATTCATTGCACATGTAACATGTTTCTTTAGTGTGGGCTCTCTGAGGCTCAACAAGTATGTGCTTGTGGCTGAAGGCTTTGTTGCACTTTCCCCAGTTGTAATGTGTTTTTCCCCTGTGAAAGGCAGTCCAACATAAGGTTCTGCTCCTTGACTTTTCCCTGGTAGGAGTGGCCAGTTGCTGGAGAAATCTTGAGCTGGCCAGGAAGTCCTTCCCAAGATCCATGCAGGTAGAGGGCTTCTGTGACTCACTGAATGTGCAGCTCGTCACAAATGACACTTTGTTCACCTCACTTCTGAAGGGTTTCACTCCAATGTGCTGCTTCTGGCACTGATGATTTGTATTGGAATAGAATTGTTTCTCAAATGCCCAATATGTGTACATTTTCTCCCTTAGATGTGTTCCCTTGTGCTCAGCCAGGGGAACAACGTCTTGTAAGATTGGGCCACACATCTCACAGGAGTGGGCCTGCTTGATGTGGGAACTTGATGTGGGAACCCTAACTTGTGACAGTCTTTCTACAGAAACACTCTGCTCAGAAGGTACCTCCTCATTCTCTGTTTCACACCAACAATCTAAAGACAATGAAATGACAGTGAAGTGCATGTTGACACTGTAGGAAGAGACAGTCCCAGTACAAATATATATTTAACACACCCAGAAAGAAGTCCAGGGGATTATCTGCAGGACAGGAGGCTTGTTTCAAATTCAGCACGAGGCCTCTAAAAGTCACAGAATGGCCGGGCGCGGTGGCTCACGCCTATAATCCTAGCACTTTGGGAGGCCGAGGCGGGTGGATCACGAGGTCAAGAGATCGAGACCATCCTGGTCAACAAGGTGAAACCTCGTCTCTACTAAAAAAATACAAAAAATTAGCTGGGCATGATGGTGCGTGCCTGTAGTCCCAGCTACTCGGGAGGCTGAGGCAGGAGAATTGCTTGAA
>NW_016107732.1:1019909-1023959 GCF_001604975.1 Cebus imitator | reverse complement strand
CATGCCTGTAATCCCAGCTACGCAGGAGGCTGAGGCAGGAGAATTGCCTGAACCCAGGAGGCGGAGGTTGCGGTCAGCCGAGATCGCGCCATTGCACTCCAGCCTGGGTAACGAGAGCAAAACTCCGTCCCAAAAAAAAAATAATAATAAAAGTCACAGAATGGGGCAGGCCTCATGAAGTAAAAGATCCAAATATGGGGAATAACACAGGAAGGACAGGCAAGGTCCAAAACTCATTCCCCTGCAAGCAACTTTCAGCTGACCCTCATCTGCTGGTGACACCGGAGTGCTGTGTACAAGGGTGAATCCCAGCCCAAGAAAATGCTGTGTAGAAGGGTGAATCCCAGCCCAAGGACTACCTTCAACAGAGTAGTCCTGGTGTTCAAGGCCTGTTTAGAAATATGTGCACACCTCATAATACAATGTGTAGATGCCAATGGTGGAGAGAACTGCACATGGAGCAGTGAGAAAAATGGGTGAGAGGCAGAGTCCAGAGATGTGGGGACTAGCTCAGAGCTGGAGGTTAGAAAAGTGACAAGCGGCCAGGTGCGGTGGCTTACAAGGTCAAGAGATCGAGACCATCCTGGTCAACATGGTGAAACCCCGTCTCTATTGAAAATATAAAAATTAGCTGGGCATGGTGGCGCATGCCTGTAGTCCCAGTTACTCGGGAGGCTGAGGCAGGAGAATTGCTTGAGCCTGGGAGGCGGAGGTTGCAGTGAGCCCAGATCGTGCCACTGCACTCCAGCCTGGGTAACAAGAGTGAAACTCTGTCTCAAAAAAAGAAAAAAACGAAAAAGAAAAGTGACAAGCAGGAGAATGGACAAGGTGGCACTTAAGAACAGGAAAGAAAAGGCAGTTATGAGGTGTGGGAAGCACTGCTACTGGCACCAAAAGACCCGCCAAATAGAGTAAATTTCTGTTATAATTTGAACCCAGTTCTGATGTTATTCCCCACTCAGGCACCATTTCTCAGAGGCAAACTCCGTTTGAGCTCTTCTAGCTATAGCTGATTCATATGAATCCTATGAACCACCAAGTACTTGCTATACCACCCCTTGATAAGCAACTACAGCACACATGGATGATGCAAGTACTAAGGGAAAAACTGGACAGATGCACTGCCAGCAATGGGCCAGCACAACTCATCACATGAGAGCCAACAAGTTAAATATTACACAAAGAGCTTTGGAGGGTCTTGGAAGGACAGCCCTTGGTCTACCTAAATAAACCATCTAAGAGATGGTCTGGCATCCAAGAGATGGTCTAAGACTTTCTGGCACAAGAAAGTGAAGAAATGTTAGCTGAATGTGGGAAGTAATACCTAGAAGACAGTGCCACAGATGTGGGAAAGTCATCTGGACAGGGAGAAGGCAAGCAAGGTAGGACCCATTAGGGTGACTGACCCTGGGTTGTTCCCTTCCAGGCTCAGGGGTAGCAGATGTTGGAGCTGCTCAGGAAGAGGGCAGTGCACACACTGCAGCCCTACCAACCACCACACCTACCCAGGGACTAGGGAAAAAATCTGTGCCCAAGGTCCTGATTTGAGGACAGACCTGACCCAGGGGAAAAGGTGACAGACAGAGACTATCACAGGGTATAGGGAGGGTGTGAGGACCTTACCCAGGGAGGTTATAAGTGCCAAGTTCTCCAGCATCACATTGTGGTACAGGTGTTTTTGAGCCTCATCAAGGAGACCCCATTCTTCCCTGGAGAAGTACACAGCCACGTCCTCAAAGGTCACAGTGCCCTGCTAGGATGGCGACACATGAAACCACAAACAGCCCCTTCTCCTGAGGAACTATAATCTATTCCCCTACACATCTAACCCATAGACATGCTCCTCCCAAACTCCCCAACTCAGAAGAGAAAATAGGTCCTTGTAGCATTGTCTCATCACAGGCCCACTGATCACTGGGTTCAGTAGTCAGGGGTCAAAGGCAAGTGGACACACAGATATAGAAGCTGAGGGGGCCAGGCGCGGTGGCTCACACCTGTAATCCCAACACTTTGGGAAGCCAAGGTGGGCAGATCATGAGGTCAGGAGTTTGAGACCAGCCTGACCAATATGGTGAAACCCCATCTTTATTGAAAACACAAAAATTAGCCAGGCATGGTGGTGCATGCCTGTAATCCCAGCTACTTAGGAGGCTGAGGCAGAACTGCTTGAACCTGGGAGGCGGAGGTTGTGATGAGCCAAGATCATGCCATTGCATTCCAGCATGGGCA
Source organism: Cebus imitator (assembly GCF_001604975.1). NCBI lineage: Eukaryota > Metazoa > Chordata > Mammalia > Primates > Cebidae > Cebus > Cebus imitator. The sequence goes on along the minus strand of NW_016107732.1, from coordinate 1,021,730 downwards.
ACAAGATCGAGACTCCGTCTCAGAAACAAAAAACAAGATCGTGTTAAGACCACCTCCCTCTCCTGACCCAAACCTCCAGAATAGCAACTTTAATTTTCAAGCAAGCATGCTATCCTGACTCCACTGCAGTTTCACTTCTAAGCATTTGCACATCTTGGTACTAGTTCCTGGTACATAATTCTCCACACCTGTTCACATTGGTTGGGGAAAAAAATGTGAATACTTCTATATGAAAATCTGACATGGGCTTAGGACTCTGGCTTGGGGTTTCTTCAGGGTCCTCAGACCCAAAGACCTGGGGAATAGCACTTAAGAGTTCTTCAGAACATGTGGTGGGGGCTGAGGCCAGTGAGGGTATGGGACATCTTCCACTTACCTGTATTGGTTCCATAAGTGCTTCTGTAGCCACAGGAACCTGTGCGAAGAGGCAGGCCTTATAAGAATGTGTTCACAGTGGGGTTCAATGAACTCATGCCTACCTGTCTCTTTGCCGCGCCCTGGAACCAGGTGACCTCCAGCTAAATGCCTACCTACCGTGCCTCAGTGCTCAGTGTCTCTTCTTACCAGCTGTGTGACCTTGAACAAAGATTGAAACTCTCAGTGCTTCAGTGCCCTCATCACTCCTCCTAGTCCTCAATAGCCCTTGGAAAACTTAAAATCCTAACATAGACTGTGCCTCCCTTTTGCTCAAAAGTCTCCATGGCCTCTAGAATCCTCACATCAAAGGCACAGCCATTACTCTGCTATTCCAGGCTTAACTTTGTCTCATACAGGTCCTCATAGAACAAAGAGGAGCCCAGGTTCCCCAATCCTCCCAGCTCAATCGTGCCTCCAAGCCTTTGCACGTGCAGGTCCCTGTGCTTCTCATGCTCTGCCCCTCCCCACCACACCAGATGTGCAAAACAGGGGCCCCAGCACCATCGATCGCCTCGCTGATCCCAACTCTGGGGCCTGGACTGCGGGGACGCGAGCAGGCGTCTCTCACTCGGGGCTTTTGGACTTGGGTGGGAGGGCGGGGGAGGCCCAGAGGCTGCAGTACTCACCTGAGCCTGGGCCCTTATCGCGGCCGCCGCGAACGGTCGCTGGGCACAAGGGAGATGCGGGGTTGGCGGTCACTAAGGGTGGCGCCGAGCCTCAGCCTGCCACTGTGCAGCGGAGACAATGATCCTTCTCGGTCCGGTCTCTAGGGTTCCGCTGCAGCGCTCAGGAATTGCAGATAGAGTGAATGAACCGGAGGGAGGCCAATCTGCCTGCCTCAAACAGGACGCTGAAAGTCCCGCCTCAGCAGTTAGGCTCCGTACACGGAAACGCCGCCAACGCAGGCCATTCTGGGAAATGTAGTTCCTCCGGATCCACAGCCCGCGGGGCGGGGCCTCTGACCGCATTCTGGAGAAAAGGCTAGGCGCCACCGCGAGGGACGCTGGGAAATGACTCCCTAAGTCCAAATGACGAGAAGATCCCCTTCTCAAGTGAGCAAGAGTCAGATTTCTGCACTCGTAACCCAAGTGTTAGGAGACATATTATTTCAGAGTCTGGAACTGAGCATGTTCCCAGAGGCTACAAATTCAAATGAACAGATCATTCCACAGACATTCCGACACAAAATGCGTCCACACTTAGCAGAAGCTAATAATCATTATCATATTGAATTCAAATCTTGCATTGGTAAAAGAAATACCTGAAGCTGGGTAATTTATAAGAAAAGATGTTTAAGGCCGGGCGCGGTGGCTCAAGCCTGTAATCCCAGCACTTTGGGAGGCCGAGGTGGGTGGATCACGAGGTCAAGAGATCGAGACCATCCTGGTCAACATGGTGAAACCC
>NW_016107732.1:1018188-1019625 GCF_001604975.1 Cebus imitator | reverse complement strand
AAAAAAAAAAAAAAAGAAAAGAAAAGATGTTTAATTGACTCATAGTTCTGGAGGCTGTACAGGAAGCATGGCCCTCACATCTGCTTCTGGTGAGGTCTCAGGAGGCTTACAATCATGGCTTTAGGGCTGAGGCAAGAGAATAGTTTGAATCCAGGAGGCAAAGGTTACAGTGAGCCAAGATTGCCCATTGCACTTTTTTTTGAGACGGAGTCTCACTCTGGACCACAGAGTGAGACTCCGTCTCAAAAAAAAATAATAACAATCATGACTTTAGGAGAAAGGGGAGCAAGCATCTCAGATGGCTGAAGAGGGAGCAAGAGGGAGAGAGTGGGTGGAGAGATGCCACACAGTTTTAAACAACCAGATCTTGTGAGAATTCACTCTATCTTGAGGACAGAACAAGCCACGAGGGATCTGCCCCCATGACCCAGACACCTCCCACCAGGCCCCATCTCCAACATTGGGAATAAAAATTCAACACGAGATTTAGAGGGGATAACATCCAAACTACATCAATCTGTTTGTTAGTCTGTGTCTGTTTGATCATGGACAATAAGAAAACAATATTGCAAATAGGACTGTGAAGGACAAACAGGGAGGGATGAGGGTCGCCATGAAGCAGGAGTACAAAGGAGGGTCTCAGTCCACAGGGCCCACAGAAAGCATTTCTCCTGCCTATATTATTCCGTCCAATTCACTGAGTAACACTTTTATCCACTTATCATCCCTTATTTAATATCATGACATATATATATAAAGACTTTTAGGAATGTGACGTTGACTTCCAAAAAAGAACAACGAAATAAGTGCACTTTGGTATTGACAATGGCAGCAGTGTTCAAAGGCAAAGCATGTATGCAAAGAGAGCACTCTACCCTCAGGTTTTGGGTTCGCTATTTCATCCTCATTGCTGGGAAGTAATTGTCAGTGTGTGTGTGTGTGTGTGTGTGTGCGCGCACTGAGGCTGCCCTGCACAGGAAATGATATCTTGAGAAAACAGTTGTAAAATGTGAATTACAGAAAGCTATTAGCAATGACCATGTAGTGATTCAAAGGTGGTGACAGGCCAGGTTTGGTGGCTCACACCTGTAATCCTAGCACTTTGGGAGGCTGAGGCAGGCAGATTGCTTAAGCTTGGGAGCTTGAGACAAGCCTGGGCAACAAAGCGAGATCCCATCTCTGAAAAAACAAAAACAAAAAAAAAAAAAAACACAACAAAGAAACAAAGGTGGTAACACAAATAGCTCTGGGGACACATTAGTGGATGATGAAAGAAGCTAATATAACAGAGAAGTTTTTGCAGTGATGTCTGAGAAGAAATAGAAATAACTTGGACGCCTGACTGTAATGGTGAAAAGGAAGCCTAGCATAATGAACTCCATTTCACTCCTAACCTCCCTACCCTGGCAGTAGTATCTTTTTTTTTTTTTTTTTTTT
>NW_016107732.1:1013872-1015513 GCF_001604975.1 Cebus imitator | reverse complement strand
AAAAAAAAAAAAAAAAAAAAAAAAAAAAAAAGAAATAACACCACACATCTACAACCATCTGATCTTCAGCAAACCTGCCAAAAAACAAGCAATGGAGAAAGGATCTCCTTTTCAGTAAATGGTGCTGGGAAAACTGGCTAGCCACTGTGGAATACTAAAACTGGGCCGGGCCCCATGGCTCATGCCTGTAGTCCCAGCACTTGGGAGGCTGAAGTGGGCAGATTACAAGGTCAGGAGTTTGAGACCAGCCTGGGTAACATGGTGAAATCCCATCTCTAATAAAAAACTTGAGCCATTTTAATAAAAAAGCTAGTCCAAAAATGGTCTCATTCTATAAAGATTAAATCATTTCCAAATCACAGTGAAAAGAAATTGAGTAATTAACCAATTTTGTTTTCTACTATGTGCCTTAGAGATACCTCACTGAAATTTGGTATCTGACACAACAGAATAACATTTGCAGAATGTAATACTGTAGTGACAGTACTGAGGCTGATTGTTATAGACTATTAAATGGTTACATTTTATTTATTTATATAGAACATTGGTCCAATAACACAAAAATAGAGAATAGCATCTGGGCTTCCTTCCTCCCCTTCCTTTCCTTTAAAAAAAAAAAAAAAAGAATACCATCTGGAAATTTATCTCATTCAATAATCAGAGGTAAAAGAGTTAACCATCCTTTCCATTATTTTCTGGAGTAAGTCCTTGTTCACAATGAAATCTGATGGCAATTAAATTCTGACATTTTTCCCAGCTACTGTATGAAGATGCTGAAGGCCATTATTACATAGCATACTGCAACATAAGGACTCTTCTGTTCACCAATTCTGGCACACTTCCAAAATATACCCAACAATCCAGTTTTATTTCTGTCCAAGAGGCTGGGTGCCAAGTATCAAATATAAGCACAGGTACATATAAGCAGCAAGATTACAGTCAATAGACTGAAAATTGAAAATGGCAGACATAGTGAGGGGGGCAAGACCGCACCCACATCACCCTTCCGGCTTTTTTTTTTTTTTTTTTTTTCAGATGGAGTCTTGCTCTGTTGCCCAAGCTAGAGTGCAATGGTGTGATCTCAGCTCACTCTAACCTCCACCTCCTAGGTTCAAGTGATTCTCCTGCTTCAGCCTCCTGAGTAGCTGGGATTACAGGCGCACACCACCACACATATGAAGTTTCCTCTGAAAATTATTTATTCTCAATAGCCTCGAATCTTTTTTTCACAAGGAAAATATTGCATGTGCAAAAAAAGAAAAACACCTTTTTCTTCATTGTGTTTACTTGTATCTATGGCTGTGTCATAAAAAGTAAAGCATTTAGACTTTAATCTCTCTTCTTAAATTTTTTTTTTAAGACGGGGTTTCACCATGTTGGTCAGGCTGGTCTTGAACTCCCGACCTCAGGTGATCCACCCACTTTGGCCTCCAAAGTGCTTGGATTACAGGCATGAGCCACCATGCCCGGCCGACCTTAATCTCTCTAATAATAAATGGAGTGCTATTATATACTGTTTCATATACTATTAATATAATATCATTACAATAAATTTTGTGTTGATACTTTAAAATTTCCTTCTAATTTTGGAATGAGAAAATATTTTTTTTTTTTTTTTTTTTGAGACGGAGTTTCGCTCTT
>NW_016107732.1:1011317-1013697 GCF_001604975.1 Cebus imitator | reverse complement strand
TGTTGACCAGGATGGTCTCGATCTCTTGACCTCGTGATCCACCCGCCTCGGCCTCCCAAAGTGCTGGGATTACAGGCTTGAGCCACCGCGCCCGGCTGAGAAAATATTTTTGGCAACTGTACATTCAAAAAGACATTTGGCTAAAAGACTCATTTACAATGTGGTAGGTGATGATTTTGTCTTCTCTACTGGGATTTCTCTTAAGGTTTGGTGGACTTTCAGAAGTGGGCGTGGAAGGGTTGGGACCGAGAATTGACCCGCCCGGACGGTAGGCTCAGTGGAAACTACACTACCCACAAACCCATTCGGTACACATCCAGTGAGGGCCCAGCAGAGGCGTGTTTCCGTGCATGAGGAGGGCGCGTGGGCGGGACTTCCGTCTCCTCCTCGTAGGGGACATTTTGTTTCTGAGGCTGCACCTGGCTGGGGCTCTGTAACACTTGGGTGAGCCGCAGGTGGAGCTGTTGGGAAAGCGCGGAGGAAATGTTGTCTCCAGTGTCCCCAGACGCGCCCGAAGCTCTGCGGAGGCGGAAGTGCCTGCGTCCCGGATCGAGACGTCTGCCACTCCCAGCAGCTGTCCGCGCCCACGGTCCTGTGGCGGAGCTAACCGATTCCGCACGGGTGCGTGCTGTGTCCTCCGGGCCCTCAGCCACCCCTTCTCCTTTCTCCGACTCCGCATCGTAAAGTCCCTGCAGCCCTTGTTCCACGACAGCGAAGCACTCTTGGGCAGGGTCCTATCTCGGTGTGGGTGGATGTGGGAGAATTACGGGCGGAGGGGACGGCGCGGGTAAAGCCTCGGGGGTGCTGTTGACCCATGGGCTTTTGGGAGACAGGGTTCTCGTCAGCGTGGAGCAGAGTTTGAGGAATTGTGCCTGGAATGACAGGCTTAGGGCTGAGAAAGCGTTGCGATTACTTGCGGGTTTTGAATAGGACGTGATCTTAGCCGGGATTTTAAGTGTGTCCAAATTTGCTGAGGAGAGGACATTAGTTTGAGGTGGGGACTGTGAGGATGGGTACGAGGAAACCGGTAAGGAGGTGCTGCAGTGGATTCCAGGAATGCCTTGGTGGTGGATGTACCAAGCAAGAGTGATGGCAGGTGATCATGTTCTCTGGGTAGGTTTTAAATATGAAACAGGATTTTCTGCTCCATCATATGCACCTATATGATTGAAAGCAAGGCATGAAAGAGCAAAGTGTTTTGTTGTATTTTTCCATGAACGTTTGGATTTCGGAATGATGGCTCTGAGATGTCTCAGAGTGACTGCTTCCTCACGTAGGCAACTAGAGAGGTCTGAAGTTGTGGGGAAGCGGCTGAACTTAAAATGTTTTTGGGGCGAAGGGAGTGGTCGGGACTAGGTCAAGGCCAGGAGATCACATTTAAATGGGGCAGTCTTAAGTATGTTATTTCAGATGCTCTCTGGGGTAAGAGATGACAATGCTGGAACTGGATTGCAGGTAAGGGGGAGTGGGCATTCTTGAGATTCCCCCCTACAGAAGAGAAGGGTCCTGGCATTTGAAAGGGTTGTTTTCAGTGTTTGCAGGAGGAGAGCGCTGTAGGGTATGAGGAGTTTGGCCTGGGATGGCAACCATGTGTAGTGTGCTATCAATTTGCTACTATCTGATGTTCTCACTCTCATTTTGTGTGTTTTCTTTTAGTTTATTTACTTATTTTTACTTTCTTGAGACGAAGTCTCACTATCACCCAGGGTGGGGTGCAGTGGCTCATTGCAACCTCCACCTTCCAGGTTCAAGAGATTCTCCTGCCTCAGCCTCCCGAGTAGCTGAGATTACAGATGCCCCCAACCACACCTGGCTAATTTTAGTATTTTTAGTCGGGGGAGGGGGTGCGGGGGGGGGGCAATGTTCACCATATTGGCCCAGGTGGTCTTGAACTCCTGACCTCAACCGATCCACCGGCCTCAGCCTTCCAAAGTGTTGGGATTACAAGTGTGAGCCACTGCACCTGGCTTTAGTTTTAGTTTATCTTTATTATTTATTTAGAAACAGAGTCTCTGTTGCCCAGACTGGAGTGCAGTGGAGCAATCTCAGCTCACTGCAGCCTCCGCCTTCTGGGTTCAAGCGATTCTCCTGCCTCAGTTTCCCCAGTAGTTGGGATTACAGGCATGCACCACCATTCCCAGCTAATTTTTGTATTTTAGTAGAGATGGGATTTCACCATGTTGGCCAGGCTGGTCTCAAATTTCTGACCTCAGGTGATCCACTCCCCTCTGCCTCCCAAAGTGCTGGGATTACAGAAGTGAGCCACCACACCTGGCCACTTTTAAGGATTTTGAAGTCTGTTTTTGTTCTTTTTTTTTTAATTTTTCTCTGCTGGTTGGATAATCTATTTGAAAATTTATAAGTCATTGTGACTGCTTGT
>NW_016107732.1:1004614-1011087 GCF_001604975.1 Cebus imitator | reverse complement strand
TTTGAGACGGAGTTTCACTCCTGTTACCCAGGCTGGAGTGCAATGGCGCGATCTCGGCTCACTGCAACCTCTGCCTCCTGGGTTCAGGCAATTCTCCTGCCTCAGCCTCCTGTAGTTTATTTTTAATTGACAATAATGTCTATATTTATGGAGTATGAAATGACGTTTTTATACATATATACATTGTGGAATGATCAAATCAGGATAATTAGCATGTCCATCACTTCAAATACTTATGATTTTATGTTGAGAACATTTAAAATCCTTTTAGCTATTTTTATTTATTTTTTTGAGATAGGCTGTCACTCTGTTGCCCAGGCTGGAGTGCAGTGGCACGATCTTGGCTCACTGCAACCTCCGCCTCCCAGGTTCAAGCAGTTCTCCTGCCTCATCCTCCCAAAGTAGCTGGGATTACAGGCACTCGCCACCACATCTGGCTAATTTTTGCATTTTTTAGTAGACATGGGGTTTCACCATGTTGGTCAGGCTGGTCTGAAACTCCTGACCTTGTGATCTGCCCACCTTGGCTTCCCAAAGTGCTGTGATTACAGGCGTGAGCCACTGCGCTTGGCCTAGCTATTTTGAAATATACGTGATTACCAAGTAAAGTCACCTTGCCATGCAATGGTACGCCAGAACTTATTCCTCCTAACTTTAATTTTGTACCCATCAACTAGTCTCATCCCTTTCTCTGCCCAGCCCTCCTCCCACCTGCAGCCTCTGGTAACTACCCTTCTACTTTCTACTTCTATGAGTTGGATTTTTAAAATTTTGCATGTAAATGAGATCATACAACATTATTCTGTCTCATGTCTGTTCTTTTCACCTAACATAATGTCATCTAATTATTTCGTAACAGAATTCCCTGCTTTTAAAAAGCTTAATATTATTCTATTGCACACATACACATTTTAAAAATTCATTCATCTGTTAATGGGTACTTAGGTTGTTCCAAATCTTGGCCATTGTGAATACTGCTACATGGAATATCGGAGTACAGACATCTTTTTGGCATACTGATTTCAATTTCTTTGGGAATATACTCAGTGGTGGGATTGCTGGATCATGTGGTAATTCTATTTTTAGTTTTTTGAAGAACCTCCATATATTTTTCCATAATTGCTGCATTTATTCACACTACCAACAACATGAGAGTCTCTTTTCTCCACGTTTGACAAGGCTGGTTATCTTTTATCTTTTTGATGATAGCCAATTTTACAGGTATGAGGTAATATCTCATTGTTTTAATTTGCATTTCTCTGATGTTTGAAGACATTGAGCGCTTTTTTCATATATCGTTAGACATTTGTATGTCTTGAGAAACATCTATTCAGAAGTTTTATTGGGCCTGATAAAAACAAAAAATAGAAAAAAAAAAAGAGATGAATGTGTATTCAGATCCTTTGTATACTTTTAACAGGACTGTTTTCTTTTTATTGAGTAGTTTGAGTTCCTTTATATTTTGGCTATGTCTCGTATGATTTGTAAATATTTTCTTCCAGATTGTCTCTTCACTCTGTTTTCTTTGCTGTGCAAAAATGTTTTAGTTTGGTGCAGTCCCATTTGTCTATTTTTGTTTTCATTGCCTGTGCTTTTGGGGTCATATCTAAAGAATCTCTGCCCAGACCAAATGTTATGAAACTTTCCCTCTTTTCTTCTAGTGGTTTTAGAGATTCAGTAAGGTTAGGGCTTTACTAGTGCCATTTTGTTAATTGGTTTCTGGTTATTTTGAAAATGTTTTGTTCCTTTCTTCCTTTGTGGTTTGATGGCTATCTGTAGTGGTATGCCTTGATTCTTTTCTTTTTATCTTTTGTGTATCTATTATAAGCCTCTGTGGTTATTCTGAGGCTTACATAAAGCATCTTATAGCTACAACAGGCTCTTTTAACTTGATAGCACTTTAATTTTGATCCCATACACAAATTTTACACTTTCCTCATCCTTCTACCACATTTTGTTTTTCACATTACATTTTACATCTTTTTTTTTGTAGTCTTTAACAAATTGTTGTTGCTTTATTTTATTTTTTGAGACAGAGTCTCACTCTGTTGCCCAGGCTGGAGTGCAGTGGCATGATCTTGGCTCACTACAACCTCCACCTCCCGAGTTCAAGCAATTCCCTGCTTCATCCTCCAGAGTAGCTAGGATTACAAGTGCCCACTACCATACCTGGTCAAGAGACTTTTTATGGTTCTTGCTGTCCCTTTCTTTGCAGGGCTGTGTGGTCTTTGAGGATGTGTTTGTATACTTCTCTCGGGAAGAATGGGAGCTTCTTGATGATGCTCAGAGACTCCTCTACCATGATGTGATGCTGGAGAACTTTGCACTTTTAGCCTCACTGGGTAAGGTCCTCATGCTTTTCTCCTTTTGCCCAGGTACCACTCTGTTCTTCCCATGGTCATAAGCACTTGCTGCCTTTAGCAGTTTCCTGGAGTAGGTGATGAGGGTGTATCCTCCCTACTTGCTGAGCAGTCCTAAAGCCTTGCAGCCAAAGGTTTGGGGTTATGAGACTTGTGGTTTACCCAGTGGATCTCACTAGGTCTGGTTACTTTCTACACTGGTGACTCTGTCCAAAATTATGGTGTCTCCGTGCCCAAGGTTCTGCCCCTTTCTCCAGGTGACATTTCTTTTTTTTCTTTTTTTGAGTCAGAGTCTGGCTCTGTTGCCAGAATGCAGTGGCACGATCTCAGTTCATTGCAACCTCTACCTACCAGGCTCAAGCCATCCTCTTACTTCCTGAATGGTTGGGACTACAGGCATGCACCACCATGCCCAGCTAATTTTTCTGTAGACATGGGGTTTTGTCATGTTGCTTAGGCTGGTCTTGAACTCCTAAGCTGAAGTAATCCACCTGACTTGACCTCTGAAAGTGTAGGATTACAGGTATGAACCACTGCACCCAGCCTAGGTGACATTTTCTAGGGTCTGACCTTGCCAGGAGTTATAGGCACTTACATAGTCACTTACAGGGGACCTTTGGGCTATTCCTGCACAACTCCTCCCAGGTTATTTTTCTTACCTGTAGTCCATCATAGGGTGGGGTTGCCATGGGCCAGTACTGGTTGCTCACATGTCTGACTTTCCCTTAGGAATTGCATTTTCCAGATCAGATGCAGTCATGAAACTAGAGCAAGGAGAAGAGCCCTGGGTGTATGACCAGGTGGATATGACTTCAGCCACGGGAAGAGAGTCTCAGAGGGGACCTAGACCTGGTGAGTGGACATTGGCAAGGGGCATGTCAAAGCTGGATTCAAACTGGCAACATTAACTGTTCACATCAGTGTTTGTTTCCAGGGCCAATGGCCACACAGCATTTCTATCTGTCCTTCCCTGTTCTTGACATGAAGATACAGCATTTCTAGTTTGTTAGACCCTTACCATTCTTCACCTCTGGCCTTCACCTTACACCCATGTTTTCCCAGTATTCTGTCGGCATTTTTTTTTTTTTTTTTGCAATATTGACCTGCAATTAGCGTTCACAAGATGTGTATATATTCTTAGTCTTTGAACACCAACTGCTCACTTGTAGTTGGATTTTCCTGGGACTGGATACATTTTTCATAGCACTCATGAGTCACTAACAGTCAAGGCACTACTGGAAGTCATGTGTTTGGTTCCATTCTGTTTTGGGAGATGGAGTCTCACTCTGTCACCCAGGCTGGAGTGCAGTGAAATGATCTCAGCTCACTGCAACCACTGCCTCCCAGGTTTAAGTGATTCTCCTCCCTCAGCCTCCTGAATAGCTGGGACTACAAGCGCCTGCCACCACGCCCAGCTAAATTTTGTATTTTTAGTAGAGATGGGGTTTCACCAGATTGTCCAGGCTTGTCTCGAACTCCTCACATTGTGATCCACCCACCTCTGCCTCCCAAAGAGCTGGGATTACAGGCATGAGCCACCGTGCCTAGTCTGGTTCCATTTTTATATCCTGGCCCTTCATTGGCCCTCCCCCATGGTATGACCTCCAGGTTCAATACTTCAATATGTTCCTTCCTCACTCTGACCATGCCTCTCATATTGAAACAGTTTCATGAACTTATTCCTTCATATGTCAAATACACATATATGATGGGGTTGCCCCTTCCCACCCGTAAACATGCATTTAATCAGCATTTCTGTGTTTCTAGGTTGTTGGCATGGAGTGGAGGATGAGGTGGTATCTTCTGAGCAGAGCATTTCTGCAGCAGGAGTGTCACAGGTCAGGACTCTTATGGCAGAGCTGCAGACTCACCCATGTGACATATGTGGCCCAATATTGAAAGATATCTTACACCTGGCTAAATATCATGGAGGAAAAGCTAAGCAGAAACCGTACGTGTGTGGGGCATGTGGAAGACAATTCTGGTTCAGTACGAACTTTGACCAGCACCTGAACCAGCCCAATGGAGGGAAACCCTTCCAAAGGAAGGAGAGCAGAGACTTGGTGAAAAGCTGCAGAGTCCATATGCCAGAGAAGACCCTCACATGTGGGAAAGGAGGGAGAGACTTTTCAGCCACATCTGGCCCTCAGCATCAGGCCTCTCACAGCAAGATGAAGCCCCACAAGAACACAAAGCTTGTAAGTGGCTTTTGCATGGGACAGAGGTATCACAAGTGTGGTGAATGTGGGAAAGCCTTTACCCGCAAAGATACACTTGCTCGGCATCAGAGAATCCACACTGGAGAAAGGCCTTATGAGTGTAGCGAATGTGGGAAATTCTTCAGCCAAAGCTACGATCTCTTTAAACATCAGACAGTTCACACTGGAGAAAGGCCATATGAGTGCAGCGAATGTGGAAAATTCTTTAGACAAATCTCTGGCCTGATTGAGCACAGGCGAGTCCACACAGGTGAAAGACTCTATCAGTGTGGCAAATGTGGGAAATTCTTTAGCAGTAAGTCTAATCTCATTCGACACCAGGAAGTTCACACAGGAGCCAGGCCTTATGTATGCATTGAATGTGGGAAAGAGTTCAGTCGGAAACACACACTTGTTCTGCACCAACGAACTCACACTGGAGAAAGGCCTTATGAGTGCAGTGAATGTGGGAAGGCCTTTAGCCAAAGCTCCCACCTTAATGTACACTGGAGAATTCACAGTAGTGATTATGAGTGCAGCAGATGTGGTAAAGCTTTCAGCTGCGTCTCTAAACTCATTCAGCACCAGAAAGTTCACTCTGGAGAAAAGCCTTATGAGTGCAGCAAGTGCGGGAAAGCCTTCACTCAAAGACCCAACCTCATCAGGCACTGGAAAGTCCACACTGGGGAAAGGCCTTATGTGTGTAGTGAGTGCGGGAGAGAGTTCATCCGGAAGCAGACACTTGTTCTGCACCAGAGGATTCATGCTGGAGAAAAGCTTTAAGAGTGTAACAAATGTGGAAGACCCTTAGGCCAATGCCCGCAACTTACTGTATGGTGGGGAACTAGCAGCAGTTAATGAGAGCAGCAGATGCAGTAAAGCCTTTGCCTGGAGGCTGAACCTTGCCCGCCATTGGGAATTTCACACTGGACACAGGCCTTGGCAGTCCAAGCAATACTCACGTTAGTATGCTCTGTGGCAGTCCAGAGCATAATCACATGAGTATGCTCTATGGAGTTTTGCAAGTATTTTCAATTACATTTGTGAAATTTTTTCAGTTGGTGATGAAAATGGGATATTTGATAAGATCTATGCGTCCATTTCAAATAATTATGGCTAAGGAGTTATTGGGCAGAATGAAATATGGTAGAGGCTGGTGAGGAAAATTTTTTGTGAATAGGTTGGCTTCTAGTCCTAGGGTTGAGGTTGCACAAATTATGTGGTTCATTCACAAAGAGGAAGAAGAACATAAGTGAGACCTGGAGCCCATGGGTTGGAGGGGATAACTAAATGTCTTGCAAAAGACTCAAACACTTCCCATTAGGCCTACTTCCTCCAACGTTGATTAGGGGTCACATTTCAACATGAGATTTGGAAGGGACACATATCTAAACTTTATCAGCTGTAGATTCTAGCCTGTAATTAAGTACTCTACTATACCTTTTCTGAACTCCATCCTGCTGACCCAGCTAACTGATGTCACGGTAAAAGGGGTGACAACATGATATGAGGCACAATGTTATGGACCTCCTTACTGAGCTCTCTTGAATGAGACTTAATACTGGAGGGGGAGGGAAAATTAAGAATCATTCAGAAGAAAGGTAACTAAAAATAGATGGAAGAAACCTTCAGGAAAACTGAATTGGATAAAATTGTTTAGATGGTTGATTAAAAATGACCTTAAGGCCGGGCGTGGTGGCTGACGCCTGTAATACCAGCACTTTGGGAGGCCGAGGCGGGCGGATCACGAGGTCAAGAGATCGAGACCATCCTGGCCAACATGGTGAAACCCCATCTCTACTAAAAAAAATACAAAAATTAGCTGGGCATGGTGGCACACGCCTGTAGTCCCGGCTACTTGGGAGGCTGAGGCAGGAGAATTGCTTGAACCCGGAAGGCGGAGGTTGCAGTGAGC
>NW_016107732.1:987993-1003544 GCF_001604975.1 Cebus imitator | reverse complement strand
GTTTCACCATGTTGACCAGGATGGTCTCGATCTCTTGACCTCGTGATCCACCCGCCTCGGCCTCCCAAAGTGCTGGGATTACAGGCTTGAGCCACTGTGCCCGGCAAGTTTTGTTTTTTTGTTTTGGTTTTTTTATTTTGCTCTTGTTGCCCAGGCTGGAGTGTAGTGGCATGCGATCTGGGCTTAACGCAACCTGCACCTCTGAGGTTCAAGGGATTCTCCTGCCTCAGCCTCCTGAGTAGCTGGGATTGCAGACATGTGCTAACACACCTGGCTGATTTTGTATTTGTAGTAGAGACAGGGTTTCTCCATGTTGGTCAGGCTGATCTTGAACTCCTAACCTCAGGTGATTCGCCCGTTTTAGCCTCCCAAAGTGCTGGGATTACAGTCATGAGCCACTGCACCCGGCCTGTCATGGTAAGCTTTAACAGCTCACCAGTAATTTTCTTGTGGGCAAAATATGGGGAAGGCAGGTAGCTTTTCATCTTGTTGCCATTTTATTTAGGAACCAAAAGGTGGAGGCAGGTTTGCATGACCCAGTTCCCAGCTTGACTTTTTCCCCTGTGCTAAATGGGTTTGGGGGCCCAAAAGTTAATTTCCTTTCACAATAAGCTGGTTGGAGTCTCATGACCTCCAGCTGGGACCTCAAGTTCACTTTCATCGGAATGAAGTATATGGTCTTCAGGGAGAGAAAACTTTACTACAATTGACAATCAATGTTGCTATAACTTAATTAGCTAATATAAACATAAAGGGTAATATAATTGCAAGAATATAGTGATACAGCTAGAAGGCTTGCAGCTGGAGAAATATAGTCTATAAAGGAATTTATGGACAGGAATTATATATGATTTTTGCCTCAACCTTACCACAGTGCAATATTGGAATTGATAGGATGCCATATAAATCTGCTTTTAGTCCTGTTTTAATTGAGCATGCTAGATGGGAACCTTTAGAATTAGCTAAGGTCCCTCAAGTGGTTAATTTATAACAGAATTCCTGGGGGAAATAAATGTCGACTTGAATTAAGGATCTTTTAGATGCAGGTATATTACTAAAATTCCCTATTTAGGAGTCTAGGATGGACTGGGTGTGGTGGCTTATGCCTGTAATCCCAGCACTTTGGGAGGCCAGGGCAGGAGGATCACTTGAGGCCAGAAGTTTGAGACCAGCTTGGGCAACATAGTGAAACCTACTCTCTACAAAAAATTTGAAAACATATTAGCTGAGTGTGGTGGAACCTGCCTGTAGTCTTAGATACTCAGGAGGCTGACGGGAGGATCACTCAAGCCCAGGAGTTTGAGGATGCCGTCAGCTGTGCTTGCACCACTCCAGCCTCGGTCTAGATGGCCTGGAAGAAAAGCTGATGGATCTGGTAAGTTAGCTATAGATTATGGAAGACTTGATAAATTAGTGTCCCCCCCATTTAATCAGCTATGTCTGATATAGCATCAACAACTAAACCTGTGCTATAAGCTCAGAGCGATCAGTATTCTATACTAGATTTGGCTCATGCCTTCTTTTCCATAAGGAAACCAAAGCCAATATTCATTCATTAGGGATAGGCCCCAATATGCATATACTCTACCCTCACAAGTACATTTAAATTCTCTGACTGGGCCGGGTACAGTGGCTCGGTATGCGTAATCCCAGCATTTTGGGAGGCCAAGGCCTGTGGATCACTTGAGGTCAGGAGTTCCAGACCAGCCTGGCCATCATGGTGAAACCATCTCTACTGAAAAACAAAACAAAACAAAACAAAACAAAAATTAGCCAGGCACGGTGGTGCGCACCTGTAATCCCAGCTACTCAAGGTGGAGGCAGAAGAAATCGCTTGGACCCAGGAGGCGGAGGTTGCGGTGAGCTGAGATCGTGCCACTGCACTCCAGCCTGGGTGACAGAGTCAAAAAAATAAAAATTAGTAAATTATCTGGCCGACACTTAGCCCTGGATTTAACCTCTTTTGTAGGACAATATATGGTATATGAGCTGCTGCTAAGGAGGCTGAGGTGGGAGGGTCACTTGAACCCTGGAGCTTGAGGCTACAGTGAACCAAGATCATGCCACTATACTCCAGCTTGGGTGACAGAGTGAGAACCTATGTCTAAAAATACATTTGGTACATGGGCAAGAACCCCAATTTGGAGGAAAGGTAGAGAATATACTGTAATTTTGACTTTTTTTTTTTTTTTTTTTTGGGGGGGACGGAGTTTCGCTCTCGTTACCCAGGCTGGAGTGCAATGGCGCGATCTCAGCTCACCGCAACCTCCGCCTCCTGGGTTCAGGCAATTCTTCTGCCTCAGCTTCCTGAGAAGCTGGGATTACAGGCATGCGCCACCATGCCCAGCTAATGTTTTGTATTTTTAGTAGAGACGGGGTTTCACCGTGTTGACCAGGATGGTCTCGATCTCTTGACCTTGTGATCCACCCGCCTTGGCCTCCCAAAGTGCTGGGATTACAGGCTTGAGCCACCGCGCCCGGCCACAATTTTGACTTATTTTGTAATGATTATGATCAGACTCATAATGTGTCTGCTATTTGGTGTAATACTGGTGTATTTGGTATTACAAATACATTTGATGGGTTCTGATATGGTTTGGATGTATGTTCCCTGCAGATCTCAAGTTGAAATGTGACCTACAACGTTGGAGGTGGGCCTAGTCAGACGTCTTCGGGTCATGGGGATGGATCCCTCATGAATGGGTTGGTGCTTTCCTCGTAGTAGTGAGTTCTCACTGAGTTCATGCAAGATTTGGTTGTTTAGAAAAGGCTGGCACCTCTTCCCTACCTCTCTTGCTCCCTACCTCACCATGTGACACACTGGCCCTCGTTCACTTTCTGCCATAATTATAAACTTCCTGAGGCCCTCACCAAAAGCAGATACTGGCACTTTCCTTCATGTACTATCTGCAGAACTGTGAGCCAAATATATCTTCCTTTTTTTTTTTTCAATTACCCAATCTCAGGTATTCCTTTATGGCATCACAAACTAGCTAACACATTTGAAATAAAACTTATGACAGTACTGATATAGATTATAAAATGAAGTGAGAAACGGAATTAAAACAACCACAAGATGTTCTATCCATGGAGAATATTGGCTAGGAGAGGAACTAGAATTAACTTTGAATTGAATAAGTCTATTGATATCATTCTTAAAGTTGATGACAGAAGGAGGTAAAATAGTTGCCAATCTTGTGCATGATTATGAACATCTTTGTGCTGGGCTATTTTGTTTTTGGCAATATTTTGAAGCAATATCCACATCTCATATAATACACAAAGTATTTTGACAGCTGCCCTTTTTGCTTATTCTGTCCCATAAATAGTTAAACTGGTACAGGGGAATGTTAAGAAGGAGTGAGTTGTAATTAAAACTACCCAGTCAACAAAGGGACAACTGTGGAGAATAGAAATACTTTATAGCTGGAATAGGACAATTCTTTGCTTAACTCTGGGGATATCTGGATATCTAGTTTGACTCTTGGCAAAGAAAGGCAGTGGGAGCTACAATGTGCTGCTTAAACTCTGAAATCATTTCATGTCTTTACAGCTGGCTTTTACCTGGCATAAATGGCTAGGCTGGCTTGGGTCATACAGCCAAAGGAACATAATAGTCTCTACTGGGAATTTCTGTTATTAATTCTTCCGAAATCAAGCTCCATTACATAGGTATTAGTGGCACAGTCCAAAGATGAAGCATGTCCATTTGCGAATAAGGATCCTGAAGGTCATGTGTCCAGATCTTTCTAAGCCCTGATATTGGCCTGTTCTTTCTCTAGCTGTACTGTGCGCTTCATATTTAAATATAAGCCTTACAAGAGAGTGCTTTCAGAGTCCCATGAGTCATTTCAAATATCTGAAAAGTCTTTGCAGTTGTAAATATATAGAAATGAATTTGTATACAAATGTGTGCATATGTATGTATCTGCTTTCTCCCCAAGAGGACCTATCAATCAATGATTTACCAGTAGAAAAGAGCACAGCTAATGTTTACTAATATTTACAAGCATTGTTATCTACTGAAGAAAACCAGAGCTCCTTGGAAAAGAGGCTGATTCCAGGGCTGGGACAGGAAAGGCACAACATGAGCCTGAAAATATTTTTGCATTAGAAGAAAGTAATGAAATTGTCAATAATATTGGCATAAAAAAGCAGAGAGCCTACAGCTTTAGTGAGTTCCCACTGTCCAAAATCTGGGAGAATATGAACATTAAAATAAATGTTGGTAATAATTGAGTATAACTCACTGCATAGATTAAATAGCCTAATTTCTTTCTCAGGCAATGATACAGTAATAGACTGTCCAAATTTATTTTTCTTTTACACTACAATTAGAAAGTCAATGCCAGGTGCAGTGGCTCATGCCTGTGACCCCAGCACTCTGGGAGGCCAAGGAAACAGAATCACTTGATGCTGGAGATTGTGACTAGCCTGGGCAACATGGTGAGACCCTATCTCTGCAATAAATAAATAAGCTGGGTATGGTGGTGTACATCTGTAGTCCTAGCTACTCAGAAAGCTGAGACTGGAGGAGCCTTGAGGAGTTCAAGGCTGCAGGGAGCTGTAGACATGCCACTGCACTCCAGCCTGGGTGACAGAGTGATACCCTATCTCTAGAAAAAATAAAAATGAATCAAACAAAATACATAATAGAGTTTTCAGTAGGTCCCCAAGACTACCTTGAGGTTCAGTGCTTCACTAGGGCACACCTCCTGACTCCAGACCCTATGACCCCCTCCCAGCTCGCAAAAAATCGCCCTAAACTGTAACTTCTGTAACTTTCCACTGCATACCCTAAATCTATAAAACCAACTTCTATTCCACCACCCTACACTCTTTTTGGACTTAGCCCACTTGCAGCCGGGTGAATAAACAGCCTTGTTGCTCACACAAAGCTTCTTTAGTGGGGGTCTTTTCATTCAGAGCACGCGTTTTAACAACATTCACGTGGTAATATGTTCCTGTGCAAACCCTTTCCATTTTATTAGGGTACTCTTCTGGGCACTGTCTTCCTTATTAGAATGTTTCTCTAACATTACCAAAGACATTCTGGGTATTTCAGGTTTCAGGATTTTATGTTCTTCAGTGATACGGGCAGTCTCAATTAAGCCCCAATAGCCAGCTAGTAATTGCATCTCAAATCGAAGATTTCTGCTCCAAAAACCTAGCAGTCACCCCTGGGTGCTGCCTATGTGTTTTTGCTATAAGCCTGAGTCTGAGTTTCACACAGGGTTGTTGAAGAGCAAATTTGTTAGTATCAGCCCTCTAGCTTTAATATGTCCTTAATTAAAGTGGTAATCACCTTTTGTACACCAGGTATCTATACTGTTTTATATTAACTTGTTGGGCTCCAGCAATCTTATTGGCTCTTACTTAGCATGTCTAATAAATATTGGCTGAAGGGCAAACTCGCATGCTTTCTGTTATACAATACCAGGTAAAGGAAGGTAGCAGTCACTTTTCTTACATGGATATTCAAGAATTTTTAAAAGAAAATTACATGACCCCTAAGCTAAAGATTTAAATATAGACCTTTGGTAGAAACCAATGTAAAAATAAAAAATAAAAATAATTAAAAAAAAAACCACTTAAGACCTAACTCAATAAAAACCATAGAAGAAAACCTAGACAATACCATTCAGGACATAGGCATAGGCAAGGACTTCATGACTAAAACACCAA
The DNA here is from genome assembly GCF_001604975.1 of Cebus imitator. Lineage (NCBI taxonomy): Eukaryota > Metazoa > Chordata > Mammalia > Primates > Cebidae > Cebus > Cebus imitator. The sequence continues at coordinate 997,859 of NW_016107732.1, read as the reverse complement.
AAGCAATGGCAACAAAAGACAAAATAGACAAATGGAATCTAATTAAACTTAAGAGCGTCTGCACAGCAAAAGAAACTATCATTAGAGTGAACCGGCAACCAACAGAACAGGAAAAAATTTTTGCAATCTACCCATCTGACAAAGGGCTAATATCCAGAATCTACAAAGAACTTAAAACAAATTTACAAGAAAAAACCCCATCAAAAAGTGGGTGAAGGATACCAACAGTCATTTTTCAAAAGAAGGCATTTATGCAGTCAACAAACACATGAAAAAAAGCTCATCATCACTGCTCATTAGAGAAATGCAAATCAAAACCACATTGAGATACCATCTCATACCAGTCAGAATGGCGATCATTAAAACAACTGGAGACAACAGATGCTGGAGAGGATGTGGAGAAATAGGAACACTTTTACACTGTTGGTGGGAGTGTAAATTAGTTCAACCATTGTGGGAGGACAGTGTGGCAATTCCTCAAGGATGTGGAAACAGAAATACCATTTGACCTAGCAATCCCATTACTGGGTATATACCCAAAGGATTATAAATCATTCTATTATAAAGACACACGAACACATATGTTTACTGTGGCACTGTTTACAATGGCACTGTTTACAATAGCAAAGACTTGTTACCAACCCAAATGCCCACCAAAGATAGACTGGATAAAAAGAAAATGTGGCACATATACACCATGGAATACTATGCAGCCATCAAAAAGGATGAGTTCATGTCCTTTGAAGGGATATGGGTGAAGCTGGAAAACATCATTCTCAGCAAAGTGACACAGAATAGAAAACAAAACATCACATGTTCTCACTCATAAGTGGGTGTTGAACAATGAGAACACATGGAGACAGGGAGGGGAATATCTCACACCAGGGCCTGTCGGAGGGTGGGGGATTGGGGAGACAGCATTGGGAGAAATACCTAATGCAGATGACCAGGGGGATGGATGCAGCAAACCAACATGGCGCATGTATACCTATGTAACAAACCTGCACGTTCTGCACATGTACCCTAGAACTTAAAGTATAATAATAATAATAATAATAAGAAAATTATAAATTTGGGCCAGGCACAGTGGTTCACACCTGTAATCCCAATACTTTGGTACGCTGAGGCGTTCAAGACCAGCCTGGCCAACATAGCAAAACCCTGTCTGTACTAAAAATACAAAAATAAGTTGTGTGTGGTGATGCACACCTGTAGTCCCAGCTACTTGGGAGGCTGAGGTTGCTGTGAGTGAGACTGTGCTACTGCACTCCAGCCTGGGCAACAGAGCAAGACTCTGTCTCAAATAAATTAAAATAAATAATGAAAAAATGACAACAAAATTGAGGGCCGGACATGGTGGCTCATATCTGTAATCGCAGCACTTTGGGAGACCAATGTGGGAGGATCTCTAGTCTAGGAGTTCAAGACCAGCCTTGGCAACATGGCAAAACCCCATCTCTACAAAAATAATTAGCCAGGCAAAGTTAGCCACGCACCTGTAGTCCCAGCTACTTGGCAGGTGGAGGCAGCAGAATTTTTTTTTTTTTTTTTTTTTGAGACGGAGTTTCGCTCTTGTTACCCAGGCTGGAGTGCAATGGCGTGGTCTTGGCTCATCGCAACCTCTGCCTCCTGGGTTCAGGCAATTCTCCTGCCTCAGCCTCCTGAATAGCTGGGATTACGGGCACGCGCCACCATGCCCAGCTAATTTTTTGTATTTTTAGTAGAGACAGGGTTTCACCATGTTGACCAGGATGGTCTCGATCTCTTAACCTCGTGATCCACCCGCCTCAGCCTCCCAAAGTGCTGGAATTACAGGTGTGAGCCGCCGCGCCCGCGCCCGGCCAGCAGAATCTTTTGAGCCTGGAATGTTGAAGCTGCAGTGAGCCATGCTAGCACCACAGCACTCTGCCTGGGCAACTAAAAAAAAAAAAAAAAAAAAAAAAAAAAGGAAGAAAAAGAAAAAAAATTTCCTCCAATAGAAAAAGAATTGCTAAACAGAGTGAAGAAACCATATTATTGAAGAATGAGGAAAATTCCAACATGTCTGTTACTAAAGACAGTTATTCTGTACTGTTTTTATTTTTTAAAAAATATAAACTCATCTAAAAAAAAAGTAGGAAAAACATATGAACAGATATCTTACCAACAAAGAAGGCACACAGGTGGCAAATAAAAACATTTTAAAATGCTCAATATCATGAAGTTTTAGGGAAGTGCAACGAAAACTACAGTGAGATACCACTACTATATTAAAAGAGCTAAAATTAAAAAAGAGTGGCCACATGAAGCACTGGCAGGAATGTAGAGGAACTGGAATTCTCACAAGCCCTTGGTGGGAATAAAATAGGAAACATCCATTTAGATCAAAGTTTGGCATTTCTTAAAATGTTAAACATTCATCTACACTGTAATTCAGATATTACACTTTCAGTTATTAACACAAGGAAAATAAAGCATACCCATATAAAAAACTGAATCCAAGTAGTTACAGCAGCTTTATTTGTAATATACAAAAATCTATAAATAACATAAATGTCCCTAAACACATGGATAAACAGTGACTTATCGATAGAAAACCATAATAGCAACACAAACATTCATCATTGTTGAATCTCAAAATAATTATACAGCAAGAAAACCAGAAAGAATATCTCTCTCACTGAAAAATTCCAGAAAATGCAAACTAATTTACTGTAAAAGAAATCAGTTGATCCCCGAAGAGCTAGGGAAGGCAGAGGGAGATTATAAAAGGATATAAGGAAAATATATAGGTGACAGATAAATTGATATTCATGGTTCTGATGATGGTTTCATGGCTTTACCAAACTGCACATTTTGGATACCTGTACTTTGTTGCATGTCAGTGGTACAAATTAGACCTTCATAAAGCTTTAAAAAGTGGTTCAAAATTAAGAGCCTAGATGTTGCACTTTTGTTTTTTTTTTTTTTTTTTGGAAAATCAGGTTGGCAACTTGATATGGACTCCACCATCTCTCTCTCTCTCTCTCTCTCTCTCCTCATGCCGTGGGAGAGGCAACCTTGCCCCAGAAGCAGCAAATTTTGGCAAGCAATGAAGGCTGTTGCCAACTGAATTAATAGGAATGTTGGCTGAGTCACAAAAGCCATATCCCTGGATTGCAGAATGATCCTTCTCTCTATTCTTATTCTCCTACCTGCATAGCAATGGCCTTGAGGTAAACAGTCGAGAGAGGATGCAAGGAGCCACAAAATCTTTATAGACTATTTTCTGACAATAGTCTCAGTGATAGGAAATGGTTATAAAGATCCTCAGAATTTCTGTACGCACTTGTCCCACATAGCTATATTCAATGAAAAATTTGTAGATGAACTTTTAGAAGAGACATTCCATCTAATTTACTGCAGTCTTCTCCACTCCCCATTTACCAAGAGTTTCAGTCCCAATTACGGTTGTGTCTGGAATTTAACCTCTATATCTATAGTCTGAAAACAAATGGAACCAGCCTACACTGACTTATATGTCATGGCACATGGCTCCTTTGCAGGACCTGGGGAACAGATTCCCCTTAATGGTGCTAGGGATGATGTGGTATTTCTTGTGAACAAGTGAACAAAATTCACGGTCACAGAAGCACTGGGGATTGTCACAACTGCCTCCTTTTCATGGTGACCTCTGACCTGACAAAAATGGCACCAGACCACAATACAGGAACACAAAGCCTGGCAGTCTTTGAGGCCTTGGACAGCAGGCCAAGTAGACCAATACAGGACAAAGACCGGTCTTCTGCCATCACACTGTCCCTTTTAAGCACAGAAAGTGGACAAAATCTGCCCAACCCTTTGTGCTGACATCACTGTTCTGCCATCACATTGTCCCTTCTAAGCACAGGAAGTGGGCAAAATCTGTCCACCCCTTCATGCTGACATCACTATTCTGCTTGTAAGCATTCTATACAGTGAATAGAACCCCCAAGATTAAAGGTGCATACATTTTTAAAAACTTTTTTTTCTTTGAGATAAGAGTTTTACTCTTGTCGCCCAGGCTGGAAGGCAATGACATGATCTCAGCTCACTGCAACCTCCGCCTCCTGGGTTCAAGTGGGAGGCTGCCTCAGCCTTCCGAGTAGCTGGAATTACAGGTGTCTTCCACCATGCCGGGCTAATTCTGTATTCTTAGTAGAGACGAGTTTCACCACGTTGGCCAGGCTGGTCTTGAACTCCTTGCCTCAGGTGATCCGCTCGCCTCGGCCTCCCAAAGTGCTGGGATTACAGGCCTAAGCCACTGCGCCTGGCCTTTTTACAGCCTTTATCAAAAGATTATAAATCAGAGCAATGTGCACCAAGCAGTTTCCAAATTGGTCAATCAGAAGCTGGAAAACTTCATTACAAGCATCATGTGAGACCAACAGTGTCCCTAAAAAAAGTAATCCTTCTTAGAATGCTGACAGCACAACTCAGATTGACTCCTCTGGACCAAAACTGGGACAGGTCTATACTCTAGAGTCAGGGAAAGGACATAAGGACCCCCTACTTGCTTGACCTATTAATAATTTCCCCAAGCAAATGGGAGAATACACAGGTTTGCTTCTTTGAGCACTGTGGGGAAGTGACTCATGCACATGGTGTGCACCTGCAAGGTGACAGAGGTAAAATGGCTTCAGCCTCAGAAATGGGCAGTGACATAAATCAGGCTATGGACCTGTGCAGATTACGAGTGACACTGAACCTCCTCAAAGCTTCCCACATACCTGAAGCTTACACAGAATCCCCCATTTTAGATGCTCAAAGTTTAAATTTAGGAGGATGGCTCCCAATCTCCTCCAGTGCTATTATACTGAATAAAGAAATAGCACCTTCCCTTCACATTTAAGGCCTTTCTTCAGTGTGAACTTTCCGATGTCGAATGAGGTTAGATTTGCGGCTAAAGGATTTCCTACATTCACTGCATTCATAAGGCCTTTCTCCAGTGTGAACTCTTTGGTGCTGAATAAGGTCAGATTTGTGGGTAAAGGGTTTCCTACATTCACTGCACTCATAAGGTCTTTCTCCAGTGTGACCTCTCTGGTGCTGAATAAGGCTAGAGCTCTGGCTAAAGGATTTCCCACATTCACTACATTCATAAGGTCTTTCTCCAGTGTGAACTCTCTGGTGTTGAATGAGGCTAGCACTTTGGCTAAAGGACTTTCCACATTCACTACACTCATAAGGCCTTTCACCAGTATGAAGTCTTCGGTGCTGAATGAGGCCAGAGCGCTGTCTGAAAGATTTGCCACATTCGCTGCACTCATAAGGTCTTGTGCCAGTATGAATTCTCCTGTGTTGAATGAGGTCAGATTTGCGGGTAAAAGATTTTCCACATTCATTGCATTCATAAGGCTTTTCTCCAGTGTGAACTCTTTGGTGTTGAATCAGAATAAATTTGCGGCTGAATGACTTCTCACATTCACTGCACTCATAAGGCCTATCACCAGTGTGAATGCTGCGGTGTCGAATAAGGTTAGAGAATTGCCTAAAGGATTTCCCACATTCGCCGCACTCATAAGGTCTTTCTCCACTGTGAATTCTCTGGTGTTGAATGAGTTCTGATTTGCAGCTAAAAGCTTTCCCACAATCACTGCACCGATAAGGCATTTCTCCAGTGTGAACTCTTCTGTGTCGAATGAGATTGAATATTTGTCTAAAGGATTTCCCACATTCACAGCACTGATAAGGCCTTTCTCCAGAGTGAACTCTCTGGTGTCGGAAAAGGCTAGAGCTTTGTCTAAAGGATTTCCCGCACTCGCCACATTCATAAGGTCGTTCTCCAGTGTGAACTCTCTGGTGTTCAATGAGGTTAGATTTGTAGCTAAAGGTTTTCCTACATTCGCCACACTCATAACGCACTCCTCTGGTGTGACGTCTCTGGTGGTGAATGAATTCAGATTTATGGATAAAGCCTTTCCCATGATCACTGCATTCATCAGGCCCTTCTCCAGTGTGAACTATCTTAGGTAAGTTTAGGTGGCACTTTTTGCTAAAGGATTCCCCACATTCATTACACTCAAATGTCTTTGGTCCAGTGTGAATTTGCTGGTGCTGAACAAGTGTGTTCTTGCAGGTGAAGGCTTTCTCACATTTGCTACACTCATAAAGCCCTTCTTCAGAGCAGACACTCTGAGGCTGAACAAGTGTGTGTTTGTGGCTTGAAGCTTTTTTGCATTTGCCCCACTTGTAACAACTTTTTGCCCCATAAAATGCCTGTATATGCTTGCTGCTGCTACTGTGTGGTTCCTCACCTCTAGGAGTGGCTTGGTGTTGGAGTAGGTCCATGGAGGCTGGGAAGTCCTCCCCACAGGTAAAATAATTCAACCAGCCTGTCACAAATGTAGCCCCATCCATATTCCTTTTCCAGGGTTCTTCTTCATTGTTATGCTTTCGGTGCCGGTGAAGGTCAGCACTGAAACAGAAGCCTCTCACACTTGTGCCACCCAAGTACGACTTTTGCATAGGGGATGTGGTTTGGTGCTCAGCCTCAGGCAAAATGTCTTTCAAGACTGGGACACACATCTTAACCTCACTGAGGTGAGTTTTCTGGGTGGGTGTATCCCCCTGAGAAGTCCTGACCTGTAACTTTCCTCCTACAGATACACTCTGCTCAGAAGCTATCGCCTCATTCTCTGTCCCATGGCAATAACCTGAAAGCAGAGAAATACTGATGAAATGCATGGCGACTTCCATGAAAGGGGAAAGATATATCACAAAAAGGTGTGAGACACAAAAACTGAGTGCATGGAACTGTTCTGAGAACAAGGGGAGGAATAGTCTGCTTTGAAGTACTGAGCTTTTGGAGATTATAGAGGAGATGTCATCTCATCACAAGAAGGACACAAGGATGAGGTAGGTATAGCACAGGAGGAGGGTCTCCAACTCACTCTCAGCCAAAGCCCTCAGCAGGACTTTGCTAGTGATGTTTGTGCTGTGCAGAAGTCTGCTGTTGTCCAGTCCTAGGTAAATCCAATTGAAACTGGGTAGTTGGTGATCAAGGAGGCCTATTTGAGGCTGTGTGCATACCTCATAACACAGTGAGTATAGACTGAAGAACACTGAAAAGAAGTGAGCTATGGAGAGGAACAAGTGACACACTGCGACCATGAGGGCAGAGGTAGCCAAACGCTGGAAGTGATGATGAAACGACAATTCATCACAGTATTAACTATAGGGAAGTAGAAGTAGAAATGAGGTATGGCCAGTCGCACCTGCACCAAAGTGCTGCTGGGCACATTGCAGGTTCCTGATATGATTCTAATACAACCATGATGTCATGCCCTTCCACAGCTGCCACTCACCAAGGCCAGGCCTCCTCTGAGACTATCTTGCCTTGTTCACTCTGTGAACCAATTAAGGCTCTCCCTGCAGCCCTCATTGTGTTACCACATAACACATAAATGATTTAAGTTGTAAGGAAAGAGAAGACAGGGGAGTAACCAGTATTCACAGACACACACACACACAGACACACACACACACAAATCCACTCAATGGAGGGTCTTGTAAAAAGAGCTCCATAGTTGATGTAAGGAGTAACCATGACAATGCCTGCAATTGCTCATATAGGTGGGCATAAGGAAATGGCAGCTAGAGGAAAAACGCAGAAGGTACCATGGGCCACAAGGTATCATGAATTTGTACATGGTCATCCTGACAGGGAGAAGACAAGATAAGATCCACTAGGCTGACAGCAAGACTCCTGAGACAGAGGTAACTCTGGGGTCAAAAACTAAGGCAGAGACCACTCAGAACACTGGGAGGGATGCTAGGACCTTACCCAGGGAGGTTATATGTGCAAAGTTCTCCAGCATCACATCGCAGTACAGGAACCTCTGAGCCTCATCAAGGAGCTCCCACTCTTCTTGGGAGAAATAAATGGCCACATCCTCAAAGGTCATACCCTGTCATAGCAGGAATAGTTCAATCCACGATCAGACTTGGAGTTCATTATCCTCTCGCCCCCAACATCCATCCTGGGGTCACCCTATTGCCCACTTCGGAGGAGATAACCAGCCACGGTGCCACCGATGCCTACTCTCTCCCCACAGTTCCACTGATACCAAGTCCTTGAATAGCAACAATAGGCATGTGAACAGATAAATGCTATCTAAGCTCTGGGTCTGGCACGTAGGATATACCTCTCGTTACAAACACCAGTTAGGGAGAAGTGGCCACAGAGAGGGTGTGATTGATCTGACGTTTGTCTTGTCAGGCAATAACCCTGAAGTCACCAAGATTCATCCTCCAAGACACAAGTAACATGCGCTCACCCTTTACCCCTATGACCCTAGTTCACCCACAGGGCCCTCAGTTTATTCTCTCTCTTCTCATGCACATCACTCTTTGAACCACACCTGTCTCACACAGCTGCATTCCCACAGCCACAACCTCAAAGGTCACATAACTTTTCCACGATGAGGACAGTTCATTCTATGATCAGTATCTCTCCTAGGACCCCAAATTCATACCCGCTGCATCTATCCCTGTTGACCTTCCTCTCCATCTTCTCATTTGAAAGAATAAAACAGGAGCCAGTGACAGGGATGCCCCCTCTCTCCTCATGGTCCAATTGGTCATTGTGTTCTCCCACAGCAAAAACAGGCAGGTGGGCAAATATCTAAGCTCTGAGGCTGCCATGCAAGGAACCACACACTCTCTTGTAAGGAAACTGTCCTGGAAGACCAAAGACCATGGCTCCCAAACACAAACAAAAGTCTAGGGACATACTTGACCTTTGTGTCCTCAACGCCAAGGGACCACCACTTCACATTCTTGTCTCCACATACACATCACTCTATCACTCCTCTCTCACAGTGCCACTCCCTCAGCCACAGCTTACTCCCTGCCTCACACCATGAGCATCTCCTTGGTCTGCCCACTGGTTACTCGGCACATGGGGCCCAGAGAGTGGCCAGCAAATTCAAACACAATTCAGTACTACCCCAGATCTCTAACTGCACCTAAAGTTAGGGGCAGCCTCAAGTCATACAATGAAGGCCTCTACCTGAGTGTTCTTGCTTCAACCTCACCCACCAAGAATCACCTGTGGATCTCAGATAACCAAGGCCTTTTCCACTTCTGGGCTGTGAGTGCTGTCTCCCCACCAATCAAACCCTTCCTCTCTCCAACTACCACTGTTTCAAGGTCCAACCTCAGTGGCTCTCTACCCCGGACCCAGTGAGTACCACAGATATGCCCCTAAGCTAATGTGACAGCCTGACTGAAACTCCCCAGATCCCACCAAGAGTTAATATAAAATCCTGGTGAGTCTGCAGAGAGGTGAATAAGCACCAGCCCTAGCATCATCCTGTCTGTGTAACTCCTATACCTCTACATCCTTCTCATGTCTATTCACCCCTGAGAAGCCTTGGCCACATGCAGATCATAATGTCTCTCCGACCCTCCCAATGGACACTTCTCTCCAAGACCTCGGTTGCAACACCTCACACAAGCAGGGGCTCACGCAGGGGACCAGTCCTTGACCTTCACCTCCCGTTCCTGGGCAGCTATCATTGTTACCATTGTGAGCAAGCTTCCCCTCTACTAAATATGATCCAGAGCTCCACCCTGGCCCACAGACTGTCCACTACCTTTTGGAAAAGTCTCCATTCTGAATCCCTCCTTACTGTTCCCGACCCATGGTTGCAGCAGCCCATGAACCATTCTCTGAAAGCTCTCAAAATCTTAACAGGTCAAAAATAAAACTTCTGATATCCCAAATGAAAACTACTCCTACTGGGCTGAGCATGGTGGCTCATGCCTGTAATCCCACCACTTTGGGAGGCCGAGGCGGTTGGATCACGAGGTCAAGAGATCGAGATCATCCTGGCAAACATGGTGAAACCCCGTGTCTACTAAAA
>NW_016107732.1:985286-987783 GCF_001604975.1 Cebus imitator | reverse complement strand
AAAAAAAAAAAAAAAAAAAAAAAAAAAAAAAAAAAAAAAAAAAAAAACAACTACTACTATGGACTTCCCCATCTTATGTGATGGAGCTTCTACCCTTTTAACAGCCAAAATAAAAACTTTGAGTCATCCCTGACTCCTCACTTATCGTCAAAATTAAAAAATCCAGGCACCCCTACTTAAATAATGGATCCAGAAGGCCAGGTGCAGTGGCTCACACCTGTAATCCCAGCACTTTCGGGGGCCGAGGCGAGTGGATCACGAGGTCAGGAATTCGACAATAGCCTGGCCAATATGGTGCAACCCCATCTCTACTCAAAATAAAAAATTAGCTGGGCACAATGGCGGGTTCCTGTAGTCCCAGCTACTCAGGAGGCTGAGGTGGGAGAATCGCTTGAGCCCGGGAGGCAGAGGTTACAACGAGACGAGATCGTACCACTGCACTGCAGCCTGGAGGACAGAGCGACACTCTGTCTCAAAAATAAATAAATAAAAATAAAAATAAAATCCAGAATCCAACTACTTCTCGCATCTTCTAAGCCACCGTAATGGCCCAGCTATCACATTCACTTGGACTATCCCAGTAGTCTCCTCTCAGGTATTCCCCTTCATCCTTCATTCGGTTTCCCATGCTGCAGCCACAGAGTGCCTAAAAGACCCGAGCCAGGTCACCTCCCTCTTCCACTCCAAACCTCCTATTGTTACTTTTTTCTTTTTTTTTTGGATACGGAGTCTCACTCTATCACCCAGGCTGGAGTGCAGTGGTGTGATCTTGGCTCACTGCAACCTCTGCCTCCCGGGTTCAAGCGATTCTCCTGCCTCAGCCTTCTGAGTAGCCGGAATTACAGATGTGCACACCCAGTTAATTTTTGTATTTTTAGTAGAGACAGGGTTTCACCATGTTGGTCAGCCTGAACTGGAACTCCTGACCTCGTGATCTGCCTGCCTCAGCCTCCCATAATGATGGGATTCCAGGCATGATCCACCATGCCCAGCCTACTGTTACTGTTAAGAAACCAATACACACTCAAATTTTCAGGGAACTATTCTGACTTCTACCACATTGCTCCCTGATCTCATGAGAAGAAAAGAACTGTCGGTTCCTGAACCATCTCAGACTCCTCTCCAAACCTTTGCATATACCGATAACTATGCCTTGGACAACCTTCTACATCTCCAGCTGCCAACAACTTCGTATAATCTGACCTGGACTTAGGACTCTGGGCTTTGTATCTGCTCAACCTCCCAGGACCCAAGGCTACTAAAAGAGTGGTGGGAGAGCAGATCAAGAACACCACTTGTTCAGAGACTGTAATGGGTGAATTCAGGACCAGTTCACACCATTCCCCAATTAGGCTCCATAAGCGATTCTACAGTTATGGGAATCTACAGAAACAGAAAAGCCACGAGAGTCAGGAACCACCACTAGGTTCCACAGGATCAGCGGAAAAAGCCACTTTTGGAGCCAGGTGGCCTGGGCTGGCTGCACTATCTCTGCACCTCAGTCCTCAGTGCTGACTTTACCAGCTGTGTGAGCTTGGACAAGAACTCAATCTTCCTATGTCTAACTACTATCACCACTCTTCAGCCTGTTCTTCCCTTGAGCAACGTTTGGAAAGCTTTAAGAAATCCTAGCCCAGTGTCCCTATCTGTTCACAAATGTTCAAGGCTGCCAGTTTCCTAAGAACGGTCAAATTCCTCAGGTGCAATTCTGCCTCACTCCATGTTCCTGCAGAAACAAGATGGGTCCCAGGCTCCTGAATCCCCCTAGCTTAGCAGCAACCCCAAGCTCTGCACGTGCCAGTGCCCCTGCCCAGCACATTTCCTTACACACTGGGCGTCATAAACGGGCCCCACCCACAAGCGCCTTCCTTTCCCGGGCACTAGGGCCTGGGCTGCAGGGCTGTGAACAGACGCCCCTCCTGGGCTTTAAGACTTTTGTTGGGAGAGGGCAGGCAAGACCCGAGGACGCAGCACTCACCTGAGCCGGGTCCCTCAGCGTGAATGCTGCCATTGAGCTCTGTCGACCAGGCGGGGAGCGGCGAGCGACCGGGGCGGGCATTCGAACACAGCGGTCCCTATCCTGGCTTTGGCACAGCTCACCCAGCGTGGCGTCGCCAAGCCTCAGACTTACTTTCACGCCTTCTCTGTCCCGTGCCTCATTCTCGACCCCCGCTGCGGACGTTCTAGCAAGGTGAACAGACAGGAAAGAAGCCAAAAGGACCGCCACGAGGAAGACACCGGAAGCCCCGCTCCGTCGTGCTGCGAATGCACGAAAGTGCCCCTATCCTGGTCATTGGCTCAACTCCGCCGCCGTGTAGCGCTTTGCAGTCTGGGTAATGTAGTTTCCAAAATGCCACATATCTCTTCTGAGTACTTTGCCCCCCCTTTTTTTTTTTTAAATGATGTTTATTATAACTTCTAAAGCAGGAATTAATAATAATTTTTTTATGCTGGCAACTCTGATTTTTTTTTTTTTACAGGTTTAAACAAGCTCAGA
>NW_016107732.1:973482-983671 GCF_001604975.1 Cebus imitator | reverse complement strand
TAGTAGAGACGGGGTTTCACCGTGTTGACCAGGATGGTCTCGATCTCTTGACCTCGTGATCCACCCGCCTCGGCCTCCCAAAGTGCTGGGATTACAGGCTTGAGCCACCGCGCCCGGCCCAAAAGAACTCTTGAATGCCAATATTAATTTCAGAAAAGGAAGGCTTTTCTTTTTACAACTTTTAATTAAAAAAATTTTTTTGGAGAGATCAGGTCTCACTATGTTGTCCAAGTTGGTCTTGAGCTCTTGGGGGATTCTTTTGGTTTGGCCTCCCAAAGTGCTGGAATTACAGGCATAAGCCACTGCACCCAGCCAGAAAAGGCAGATTTAATACCAGGGACAATTCTCTGGGATAAAGGGGTAATAATGATAATGAGTTCCTTGGTTATTGTAATATGCTCTGGTCCCCTATTTTCATGAGACAAGGTATTTGTGGGATCATAAAACTTGGCCTCATGGAGACTGCCTGTGTCCCCTGTACATTGTGCAGATCATGTTTATGTCCTTTGCAGGTTTCTCTTCTTGGGGTATATTTTTGGAGAACTGAGGGTTTAAGTATAGACAAAACCTAGCAATACTACTCATTGAAGGGGAAGCAGGCAGGCTGAGGGCCACGATTTTCTATTAGTAATCTTGCTCAAACACGGGAAATATCAGAGCTGGGACTGAAAAGAAGCACTCCTTGTTGCTTTTTATCTGTCAGCTCTGCTGGGAAAGGACAGGTGATTTACGCTCAGATCTTAACTTAAAAAGGTGGCTGTGCATGACATCAAGAAGTCAATGCTATTGAAAAACTTTCATTACTTATATTTCCTGAGAAGAGGAGGGATGCCATACCACACAGGGCTACATGGGGGAAGAACCAGGTTTGGTCAGGAGGCAGAAAATAAGGAAAGTGTAGATCACAGATTTTATTATTTTTCATGGGAAAGGTGAGGTAGGGCAGGAGAAATAGTTTAGGGTTGGCTAGTTTGAATAATGCTGGCAGGCTCTAAGCTATAGGGGTAGTGTCTGGTTGTCTGGTTCCTGGCTCTGCAAGTTTTAGGTTGAGGATTATATTGGCCTGGTGTGTGAATTAGAGGGTGGCTGAAGATACAAGCTCGAGATTGGTTTGAGGGTTTGTAATCACACCCTTGAAAGCTGAATCAAAGGGGAGGATATAAATAACTTTGGCCATTAGTTTTGCCGTGTAATTAATGAGTGACAGACAGAGAATCTAAGAAAATTCAGAACAACAGAGAATGGCAGGGGTGAGATCCCTGTTCCCAAAACTTGCATCCAGTGTATAATGTCAGACATTCCTCTGCCCCTTCTATTCAGTGTTGGCCATCTTTAAGTCTGTTTTCAACACAGAACAAGACTAGCACAACAGGAAATTTAGGGCTGAACGAGGTGGCTCATGCCTGTAATCCTAGCACTTTGGGAGGCAAAGGAGGGTGGATCACTTGATCTCAGGAGTTTGAGACCAGCCGGGGCAACATGGCAAAATCCCATCTCTACTAAAAATAGAAAGATTAGTCGGGCGTGGTGGTACCTGACTACAGTCCCAACTTCATGGGGGGCTGAGGCAGGAGGATCACTGGAACCTAGGAAGTTGAGGCTGCACTGAGTTGAGATTGTGCCACTGCATTCCAGTCTGGGTGACAAAGTGAGACCCTGTCTAAAAAAAAAAAAAAAAAAGAAAGGGACATGGCACACCTGAATGTTATCAATGCCGAAAAGTTTAATGGTTCACTCCTGAAATATAAATAAATCTCCTAAAGAGAAACACGGACTGTCTACTGCAAAGGGTAAGCCAGCTTCATCTGGAATAAAGAATGGCAATTGCAATGTTAAGTACAAAGATCTTTTTGCTTCCCCCCGTACGGAGGCCTGCCTTGTCTTCTCTAGCTTAAGAGAGAAAACTCCAAATACACAATATTCCGGGAATGAATTCCGAAGCCCCACAGCAGATGAGCTCGAAGAAAGCGCCGTGTGGGAGTCCAGGAGTCTGCGCAGTGCCGGCCGACACTAGATCCCAGAAGGCAACGCGGCTGGATGGCGACGACGGCAACTGCCAGAGGCCGCTGGAACGCCTGGCTCCGGAGGGACGTTTCGGGAGACCGCGGCTCTGGGTCACCGCGTTCCACTCGGACCTGCCGCCTCAGTTTACAGCCCAGCTTCCCTCCTCTGCCCGTCGGGGGTCACATTCACCCACCTTGTCGCCACGATCCAGCTTATCAGGCGATCGCATATGCAGCTGCGCAGAACTCCCCACCTACTTCAGCAACCAGAGAGCAATGCGCGCTGCGTAATGGACTACAAATCCCAGAAGCCTTTGTTCCAACATTTTCATCCAGGGACTTTAACCCAAGAGCCTGCAATGGGAGGCCTTGGGTATCAGTGAAGTCCGCCTGTAATCACTGAAGAAGTAGGGATATAATCATTCATGTGCGGCTTTGGGTGGAGGCCAGAGGCTTATTGTTTATTTGTAATTGCAGGATCCGTAAAACACCCAGTAAAGTCAGACTGGCAGCTGCTGTGTCAGAGAGAACTGTCAGGTATACATTAAGCCTGCACAATACAAACATATTGTCTATGCAGAGGGTGAGGAGAGGAAGAACTTTGTTTTACCCCACACCTTATCTTACCAGCTGACTCCAATAAACTGTACTAAGGATCTGGATATTAAAATCAAAGCATTAAGGCCCGGAGGGATGGTTGACTCTTGTAGTCCCAGCTACTCAGGAAGCTGAGGTTGGGGGGTTGGCAGGTGTATCACTTGTGCCTAGGAGTTGGAGACCACCCTGGAAAACATAGCAAGACCCCGTCTCTACAAAAAATACAAAAATTAGTAGTGGTACTCACCTGTAGTTCCAGCTATTAAGGAGGCTAAGATAGGAGGATCCCTTGAGGCCAGGAAGTTGAGGCTGAAGTGAGCTCTGATGGTACCACTGCTCTCCAGCCAGGGCAAGAGAGCCAGACCCTGTCTGAAAAGAAAAAGCGGTAGCCATATCTAGTGTTGGAGAAGACATGGACATTTTTACCTTCTGATGGCACTATAATACATTGAAAAACCACGTTGAAAAAGTTTCCCCTGCCTTATACAGATGTTTGCAAACAAAAATTCTCCTTCCTGTGAACCGAGAAGCATATGCGAGAATGCTCACAATAGCAAAACGTCCAGAGATGGTCGAGGAAAGAGGGTGAATGGACAGGCTTCTCCGCATAGTGCTACCTTATCTGCAGCAGCCGGAGAGTTCTCTAAGGCAGAGGCGACAGAATCAGAGACGCATCATAATTTATGCTGCAGAATTCTCCCCTTCCATCCTTTAGGCCGTTTCTACATGGCACCCTCTAGTCTTGGATTGAACCCCAATTGCCTAGTGAAAACCAACTCAAACATGTATCCCCAAAAATCGACTAGCATATGCATTGCTATTTCAGCTTTGCCCAGAATTCTTCTTCTCCAAACTGACCTTTCAAACCAGTTCCAGAAATAAGCTCCCCTTTCTCACATCCCTACCATCTTGGAAAAAATTAATGGGGAAAAAGGACTTTTCTGGTAACCATCTGTCAATAAAATAACCATATGCAATTTTCAGTCACCATATTCAGCTCTAGTTTAGCTATTAATTTCTCATAAATTTTAAACATTATAATATCTTTTATATATGAAAGTTTGCTTTTGTCATCTAAGGCCTGCTTCCAGATTTCCACCTCTGCTCCACCCATTTTGAGGTCCATGTGGCTGCACCAGAGTTAAACGGTATGATGTAAGGACAAGGGAGTAGGCAGGGAAAACCTCACTGGAGCATGGTGAACTGGTGTTTGTGTCCTCAGGGGTGGAACTTATTGCCTTCTAATGTGGGCACATTGCTGGATTTTAAAGAATAATGCCAGGCACTGTGGCTAACACCTATAATCCCAGCATTTTAGGAGGCCAAAGTGGGAGGATAGTTTGAGACCAGCCTGGGCAAAATAGCAAGATCCTGTCTTTACAAAAAAAAATTTTTTTTTAAATTAGCCAGGTGTGGTGGTGTGCTCCTGTAGTCCCAGCTAACTGGGAGGCTGAGGTGGGTGGACAGCCTGAGCACCAGAGCTCGAGACAGCCTGACCAAAATGGATAAACCCTGTCTCTACTAAAAATACAAAATTAGCTGGGTGTGGTGGTGCATGCCTGTAATTCCAGCTACTCAGGAAGCTCAGGCAGGAAAATCACTTGAACCCGGGAGATGAAGGTTGCAGTGAGCTGAGGCGGCACTATTGCACTCCAGCATGGGCAACAGGAGCGAAACTCCGTTATAAAAAAAAAAAGCCCCACCTTTCCCCTTTGTCTCTTACCAAAATAGCATATCTTTCATTGTTTTTGAGATTGATATTAGACTTCTAAAAGGAATTGAGTATATCTAAGATATCAAGTAAGAATTATGAAATGGATAAAAGTGTTGCTTAATGAATTGGACCCATTTATTGACTGGACCCAGTTATTGACTGGACACAATAATTGACTATGCAGACAAAAGATGTTTTCTGTTGGAATCACAGACAGCATTCTACCTTTGTATTACTGTTTCAAGGTGACCTATCTTCTGGTCTTCTAGAGGCAATATCATGTCATTATCTTAAGTAGTTTTTCTCCTGTCCCTGACCAAAAGTGCACAGACTGAGAGACGGACTTCAATGCTTCCAAGTACATACATTTGAAATGTAATATGGTAGAGGCTGGGTGCAGTGGCTCACACCTGTAAAGCACTTTCAGAAACCGAGGCGGGTGTATCACCTGAGGCCAGGAGTTCGGGATCACCATAGTGAAACCCCATCTCTACAAAAAATAGAAAAAATTAGCTGGGCGTGGTGGTGCCCGCCTGTAGTCCCAGCTACTTGACAGCCTGAGGCACGAGAATCACTTGAACCCGGGAGGCGGAGGTTGCAGTGAGCCTAGATGGTACCCCTGCACTCCAGCCTGGGCGACAGAGGGAGACTCTGTCAAAAAGAGGAAAGAAGGAAGAAAGAAGAAAGAAGGAGAAGAAATAATGTAATAAAGATAACATCCCTACTAGTGGATAAATTTCATGTCTGAATGGCTCTATGGAATGATGTATACATTTGGATTGGCAGCCTTAGGGAGCATCTGATAATAATTTTAGCCTCTGGGAGCCTGCTCAACTTTATGAAGTATGAAATAGTATTTCCCAAACACTTGGCTGATCAGTTGCAGATGGCGCCGCCGATATGCTGTCTGATTACGACCCATTCAAGAAAGGACGAAGCCCCTCCTCTGCCCTAGGACCTGCATAAGCCATTTCTCATCACCCAGCACCCTGGAGCTTCGCCTTTTAGCCAAGAGGTTGGTGCAATGCATCCCCAGTCCCGACCTCAGGATGCATGAAAACTACATTATCCAGAATGCTCTGCATTGAACGGCGGCACTGCTAAGCCAGTGAGAGCTCAGAAGGCAGGCTTTCCACGAGAGTCACCAAAAAAAAAAAAAAAAAAAAGGATGGGACTTTTGGAGTCAGCATCGTGGCGGCCATTTTGGCTTCTCTGGGGTGTGTTGACCGATCTGAGATCGCAGAGTGCCTAGTCGGGGCTACGAAGGCCTGCGGGGAGTCGTCGTTCCTTCTGCATGGAAGCATCTAAGCCTTGGGGGCGCCACCCTAGGTGACCCACGCCAGGCCTGGGACAGGAGCGCCGTGCTCCGGCCCCTCCCCTGGTCGCCGCCGCTCCTGGCCCATCTCCACCCGCAGTCTGATGGCAGCGGCCAGTCTGAGGGCGCCGGCTCGGGTGAGTGCTGCGTCTTCCCCCACCCGCGTTCTAAGGCCACCAGCGAAGGGCGCCTGCAGCCCAGGGGCGGGGACGCTGAGGCGCTCGCGGGTGGGCCTGTTTCTGACCCCGCGTGTGACGAGGTGGGACTGGCGCGGCTGAGCCAGGAGAATTCGGAAAGCTCTTTTTTCAGGGAACAAAAATATGAGGGGACTTACTCGTAGGGTTGTACCTTCATTGTGAGGACGCTGGAAGCCACGGAGAGTTTTGAAGAAAGGAGGGATGCCATTTACGTTAGTTTTTTTTCTTTGAGACGGAGTTTTTCTCTTGTTGCCCAGGCTGGAGTACAATGGCGCGCTCTCGGGTCACTGCAACCTCCGCCTCCTGGATTCAAGCGATTCTCCTGCCTCAGCCTCCCCAGTAGCTGGGATAACAAGCATGCGCCACAACTCCCGGCTAATTTTTTGTATTTTTAAGTCCCCAGATGAATAAGTCCAGGGGCAAATAAGTCCATGGGTTTCATCATTTGGGGACCAGTTGGGTCTCAAACTCCTGACCTCAAGTGACCCGCCCGCCTCAGCCTCCCAAAGTTCTGGGATTACGGGCGTGAGCCACCGCGCCCGCCCTTCGTTAGGGCTTAAAATTTTTTCCCAAGACTGTTAATAGGACGAGCAGCGATAGGGCGATGACGACACTAAGGTAGCGGGAGGCTGCATCTTTTGTTCATTGCCCTACAGTTGGTGAGAGGCGACAGTGAGCCATGAGGCACTGAAGTGAAACAGCCATGCTGAGTTCAGGGCCAGGGCGGGATACAGGGAAGCTGGGCCCATTGAGCCTCATCAGGGATGCATTCCTCTTTCCCTGGTTCTCCTGGTTATAGAAGGGCATATGGAACTCACATAGGGAAGTGGGGAGTGTTCCAGTCCCTCAGCAGGCCCCACCCCCACCCCCCGCCCACATGTTCTTGGGATTGTGGTTTCCTAGTATGCTTAACTGCTGTTACCCCAATCCTGGGTCTGGTGCCCTGCAGAAATTCTAAGCCCAAGGTTCTAAGTCCATGCCAGGGGTTATCCCATTTTTAGCAGCCAGTTGAAACGTTTCAAAGGTTACTTCTGGCGCTGGTATCAGGAGGGGCAAGTGCTTAGTAAAACTAAACTGAGATTTTTGAGGAAACCATAGATCTCTTTCCTTTTAGCTGGGAACAAAGAGCAGGGGGAAGGAGTTTGGACTGCAGTGGCTGCCTGAGAAGTTGGGTACCTATTCTGGAGGTAATGGGAGGTTTGGGTTAGAAAAAGGTGGTGATCTTACCAAAGTCCTAACAGGCTCCACCCTGTTAGCATGGAGAGCAGACTGTGGGGTTGAGGGAGGAGGAAAAGATCAGCGTGGAAGCTACAGCCAATCCAGGTGGGGATTAATGGACCGCAGTCGTTAATTAGGAGATGTGCTGCATTCTGGATGCAAGTTTTTAAAGGGGGCAACTACATTTTCTGATGTAGATAGCGAGGGAGTGAAACAGGATTCAGCGATGACCCCGATTCTTCAACTGAGATGGTGAAGTTAGTATTAACAGTAATATTCACGGGAGACATCAGGAGCTTTGATTTGGTCATGTAAGACTTTGCAATGTTTCAGAGACATTAAGTGGGTGGCTGTTGAACACACAGGTCCTGAAATCTGGGGAGTGCTTCAGAATGGAGATGTCCCAAGTGCTGGGATCACAGGCATGAGCCACCGTGCCCAGCCTATAAGGGTTAACCTTTAGGCATGCTGGTACAGATTATTTGGCTTGGAAAGGCAGAGTCAGGGGCTAAGGACCAAGCCTTTTGGTTGGATAACTGGGTGATGTTCTTGGGCTTTATAAACACAGGTAAGGGTGGTTAGTGGCTATGGAGGTAGGGTAGGGTGTTTGGAGAGGATAGTTTGGCAGGTGGCATACGCTTTGAAGGAAAGAGTGGATGTGAGGTGGATGCAGAGGCATAAGTCTATTTGAGGCAAATGGCTGTCCTTTTTTCCCTTAGTGCTTATTCAGCACTTTGTGGAATCACTAGCATTTTTTGATGACTTTGATGGGGCCTGGGGTGTTTATTCCCCTTGGAGAGTAAGTCCAGGAGCAAATATGGTCATCTGTGATGGTCACTTGGCCTGGGGTAGGTGATCAATGGGGCTAGTCTTTGAGTGTTAGGTGGACAGAGGAAGGCTGTCACTGCTGAGGGGATAGTAAGTGCAGCACAGAAGTGAAATAAGGCCATGGGTGTCTGAGATGCACATGTGGTTCTGTGTGGCCTAAGTCTGGGGCAAAGAATGGAGCCAACCAGGAAGCCTTCATAGGATTTGGGGCTGCTACCACTAGTGGATGCCCTGGGAGATGTAGGGTAGTATCAGATCCTGTCTGAATTTGTCAAGCATACTCTGGATGCTGCATGCTAAGTTACAGTGTAAAGTCTAAAATTAAGGCCCAACATGACATCTGGTGAAATTAGGGTGACATCAAATGGCCTGATTACAAGTTTCCCTCCCTACTCTTCTCCCAATCAGACAACCCTTTTTATCAGGGGGACCAGGCATAATTTCTGCTTCTCCCTTTGTAGCAGATTTCAGCTCCCTACCAGGCCATGGACTTTTCCAAACAAGCCAATTGTGGGAACCAGGGGGCACCTAATCCTTTTGTTGGCAAAATGCTTGTATTCCACAGCTATTGGTTATTCACTTTTTTTGTGGACTATATCCCCTGTGACACTATGTGGTACATGTTGTTCTCATCTCCCAGGTTTTATTATATATGATTAATCATCTTCCTAGTGTCAGGTATTGTGTGTTTGGCCATATCCATAACCCTAGTGTAGCAATCCTGCCTTCACTAATGTAGTGAAGAGGAAGAGATTAAAACAATGACATGGGGGTTAAGAGCAGGGAGATGTCTATGGTGTGGGCAGTGACGTGGCAGCCCTGGGCTTGGGCTATGGCATCTGAAGATAGAAGGGATGTGTATTCTGAAGAATGATGTGCATCTGGAAAGGGAGTAAATGACAGCAGCAGGGCCCTGGTATTGAGACTTATATGACCTTGAACATTCCAAGGGGATTTCATGATGGGATAGCACAGATCCTTCCATGCCAGGCCCCCAGCTTAGATACCTATTTATCCACATGTGATTGGGGCTGGTTTCTCCTCTCAGTTGGGAAGCTTGGGAAGAGAATGGGCATGGGGTAAGGATGTGGGGGTGTGGATTGTGGGTGCTTGGGAGAAGGGCTCTTGGTGGTTTCATCTGTTCCCATTGTGGCAGGGCACTGTGACCTTTGAAGATGTGGCTGTTCACTTCTCCTGGGAGGAATGGGGTCTCCTTGATGAGGCTCAAAGATGCCTGTACCGTGATGTGATGCTGGAGAACTTGGCTCTTTTAACCTCCCTGGGTAAGGTTCTTTTACCCATTCCTGTGCCCTGAGCTAGTCTATGCCCTTCCTCTTTTCCCTATAGGCAGGTCTGTCCTTCTCATGATGAGTATAGGCTCTGCTTCTTTCTCATTTCCCTGCATAATTCTGTGATTGGTATGACTAAGGTTTGCATACTGTCCTCTACTCTCCCTGAGGTGCCCTGGTACCTGTTTCCCCACAGCCTCACAGGGAAGGATTCAGAGTCTGGAGTTTTACAGTCACCCTAGTGCATCTCGCCTTTATTATCCCCTCCATGACTGGGTGACTTTTTCCAGATTTCAGGATCCTGTGTGCCTGACCTACTACTACTTCTATCCCGTAGCTGGCATTTCATTATGCCTGCCTATGCCAGGGGTTATTATCACTGACATAGTCACTACTTATGTAAACCATGGACTCTTCTTACAAGCTATTCCTCTGAAATTTTCTTTTTTTTTTTTTTTAAGGATGGAGTTTCACCATATTGGTCAGGCTGGTCTTGAACTCCTGACCTCAGGTGATCCACCTGCCTTGGCCTCCAAAGTGCTTGGATTACAGACGTGAGTCACCACACCCAGCCTTCCTCTGAAATTTTCTTTGTAATATTTGTGTTTGTGTGTGTGTGCGTGTGTGTGCGCGTGTGTGATTGTGTGTGTGTTCCCTACAGGCTGTCATGTGCTGAGTTTTTTGTGGGACAGTGTAGGGTGGTTTTCTGTTCTTTCTTCCCTTAGTACTTGCATTATCCAGATGCTATATTATAGGAGCGACCTAGTCTGTTTGGCGAGCATTTTGGTGCCAATCCAGTGGTCACAGCATATTTCCAGTTTTCCTTCACCATTCTTGACATTTTGCTGACATGACAGCTCTACTACTTGTCACTTCTGCTCTTAACATCCAGCCTGGGGCTAATCCTCGCATCTCTGGACTCCATATCTTATCTGTTTTTCTCACTGCTACATCTGCATTTATTTCCAATGTTGGCCTCTACATAGTGTGTCATGAGGTATGCACATACTTTTTTTTTTTTTTTTTTT
>NW_016107732.1:969526-973056 GCF_001604975.1 Cebus imitator | reverse complement strand
TTTTAGTAGAGACGGGGTTTCACCATGTTGACCAGGATGGTCTCGATCTCTTGACCTCGTGATCCACCCGCCTCGGCCTCCCAAAGTGCTGGGATCACAGGCTTGAGCCACCGCGCCCGGCTTGCACATACTCTTAAACAGTCCTTGAAGGCCAGCTGCTGCATTGCAGTCATATTTCCTTGGGCTTGCATATGCTATTCTACACAGCACTCATGTGTTACCAGCAGATAAGCTTCTGCTAAAGTTGTTTGCAGAGGATTCAGTATTAGACCCTGCTTCTCCTCTCTGTCATACCTCATGGTTGTGGCCTTTACCTCTTGAGCTCTCCCACATTCTTGTAATCTTTATAGCGTAGTATTGCTAAGCAGGCTCATCTGGAATGTGAACCCAACTCTACTGCCATGCAAACATTCCCATAGACTTGTTCCTGGGTTTGTCATACACACATTTGTATAGGGGCTGCCCCCTCCCACCATAGTTAATGTGCACTTCACTAGCACTTCTTGCTTTTAGGTTGTTGGCATAGAGTGGTGGATGAGGAGGCACCTTCTGAGCAGAGCATTTCTTTAAAAGGAGTGACCCAACTCAGGACTTCCAAGGCAGGTCTTTCTCCCCAGAAGGCCCACCCCTGTGAGATATGTAGCCTGGTCTTGAGAGACATTTTGCTTTTGGCTGGGCCCTAGAGCACCCATCATAGGCAGAAATTATACAGGGGTGTGCCATGTAAGAAGTAATTGTATTTCATTTCATTGCAGATGTTCATTACCAGAAACAGCACCTTAGAGAAAAACATTTCAGAAGCAATGTGGACAGAGCCTTGTTTGTGAAGACCTGCATATTCCATGTGTCAGGGGAGACTTCCACATGCAAAGAAGTTGGGAAGGACTTCCTGGCCAAGTTGGGATTTCTCCATCAACAGGACACTCACACTGGGGAGCAACCAAATAGCAGAAGCGGTGGGGCTGTCAGTCACAGAGGAAAAACTCATTACAGTTGTGGAGAATACGTAAAAGCATTCAACCGTAAACACTCACTTGTTCAGCAGCAGAGAACCCTCACTACAGAAAAGTGTTACATGTGCAGTGAATGTGGGAAATCCTTTAGCAAAAGCTACAGCCTCAATGACCACTGGAGAGTTCACACTGGAGAAAAGCCTTATGAATGTCAAGAGTGTGGAAAGTCCTTTAGGCAAAGCTCTAGTCTCGTTCAGCACCGGAGAGTTCACACTGCAGTACGGCCTCACGAATGTGGTGAATGTGGAAAATTATTTAGCAACAAGTCCAACCTCATTAAACATCGGAGAGTTCACACCGGGGAAAGGCCATATGAGTGCAGTGAATGTGGGAAATCCTTTAGCCAAAGGTCTGCACTCCTTCAGCATCGCGGAGTTCACACTGGGGAGAGGCCTTATGAGTGCAGTGAATGTGGGAAGTTCTTTACATATCATTCCAGTCTCATAAAGCACCAGAAAGTTCATAGTGGATCAAGACCTTATGAGTGCAGCAAATGTGGGAAGTCATTTAGCCAAAACTCTAGCCTCATTGAACACCATAGAGTTCACACTGGAGAAAGGCCTTATAAGTGCAGTGAATGTGGGAAATCCTTTAGCCAAAGGTCTGCACTCCTTCAGCATCGCGGAGTTCACACTGGGGAGAGGCCTTATGAGTGCAGTGAATGTGGGAAGTTCTTTCCCTACAGCTCCAGCCTCCGAAAACACCAGAGAGTTCACACTGGATCAAGGCCCTATGAGTGCAGTGAATGTGGGAAATCCTTTACTCAAAATTCTGGCCTCATTAAGCACAGGAGGGTTCACACTGGGGAGAAGCCTTATGAGTGCACTGAATGTGGGAAATCCTTTAGCCATAACTCCAGCCTTATTAAACACCGGAAAATTCATAGTCGATAAAAGCCTTATGACTGGCAAATATGGAAAATCTGTTAGCACCCTGGAGAAAGTCCTTGAGTACAGTTAATGTTAGAAAGCTTCAACTGAAGGCTGCATCTCATTGAGTACCACAGAGTTCACAAGGGAAAGACACTTTTGATATGTGGAGATGTCCAGTTGCTATTAACAGCTATGAAGGGGATCCCTTATGAGGGTGGCATCAGCCTGAATTGAATCTCCTATATCTGAACATCTCCATAAATTCCAGGTATGTGGGAGCTGCACTGCACCTTTTGCCCTGCCCAGGGCCCATGCCAGATTTATGTCTGCTGATTCTGTAGTGAGAGCCATTTTACCTCTACTGCCTGGCAGGTGGTCACAGTGTACACCATTCACTCACCACAGTGTATTCAGGTAAGTGAACCTTGGTGTTCTCCTGTTATGGGAGGAATTTGTAAATAGCCTAAGCATTTATTCCTTTCTTGTTTTTTTTTTCTCTTTGATAAGTTAGGCCATGGACCTGATCCAGTTTGGCCCAGAGGACTCTACGGGTGACCTGAAAAGAGGGACTACCTATTTCAGGATATTGTTGACCTCACATGACTCTTGATATAGTTTGCCAGCCTCCAAATCACCAACTGTGGGAGCCACCTGCCTCTTATTGCCCTGGTTTGTACAGTAATAAAGGCCTTACTAATCTTGGGGGTTCTAGTCACTGTATGGGTTGGTTTGAAAACAACTGGGTTCTGCTAACATGAAGGGGTAACTTTTTGGGATTCCCAACTGTGTGGCTCAACAGGGACAGGGACAGTGGGATGGCAGAATAGAATTCTCTTTCTAGTTTGAGCCTAGTTTTCATTGCCATTCAAGGCCTCCAAGAAAAAACTGCAGGATATTGACCTAATTTATATCCTGGATGCCATAATATGCTGTGGTTTCAGACGTCAATCTAAGTAGGCAGCAATCCTATGACATCCTTTGGTGCTTCTGAAAGCAACAGGAAATTGTTCTCGTTTGTAAGGAATATTGCATTGTGTTCAGTGCTGTTGGGGAATATCTGTTCCCCAGGTTCTATATGCCTTGATATC
This sequence comes from Cebus imitator, assembly GCF_001604975.1. Lineage (NCBI taxonomy): Eukaryota > Metazoa > Chordata > Mammalia > Primates > Cebidae > Cebus > Cebus imitator. The sequence continues at coordinate 970,083 of NW_016107732.1, read as the reverse complement.
CTGAATTCCATAGGGTAGCACCACAGGTGGTAAGATTATAGCAGGAATTGTAATTGTTATAGAAGTTCTGGATTGATATGGAGTGGAAAACTGCAATAAATAGAATGTGCCCCTTTAACAGGGGTTTCCATGATGTTCATCATTACGGCTCTTAAGGATGAGCAGGTACAGAAATTCTCAGGAATTCCAGAATTGTGTATCTTGTGTAGCTACGGTCATTGTCAGAAATTTTATGGAATCCTGTAGCCTCTGGGATGTTCACTTCAAGGTCACTGCTATGCAGGCAGGAAAACAAGGATAGAGAAGAGAGGTCTAGGCCACTGATACAGCCTTTGTAATCTAGCCAACATTTCTGACTCAAGTTGAGTCAGAAATGTTGGCTGGATTACACATTTGGCTGGAAACGGCTTTCACTGTTTACCTATATTTGCTATCACTGAGGCAAAATCCTTTCCCAGGACATGAGGAGAGAGATAGTGGAATCAACTTAAGAGTTGTCAAGCCTGATTTTCCAAAAACAATAGGAAATTCAGACTTTTTTTTTTTTTTTTTTTTTT
>NW_016107732.1:963323-967566 GCF_001604975.1 Cebus imitator | reverse complement strand
TGAGACGGAGTTGCCTAGGCTGGAGTGCAGTGGTGGCTCACTGCAACCTCCGCTTCTGGGTTTCATGTTGGCCAGGGTGGTCTCAAATTTGTGACCTCAGGTGATCTGCCTGCCTTGGCCTCCCAAAGTGCTGGGTTTGCAGGCATGCGCCACCACACCTGGCCTATTTTTCAACTTTAGCTATACAAATTGTCTGTGAAACTCAACTGAATCACAATTAGAATTAATGTAAAAATTGAATATTCTTCCCAGATATGACCACTATGTGTAAAAAATGTTTTACTGTAATTTGTTTTTTTTGTTGTTGTTGTTTTTTTAAGATGGGGTTTCACCATGTTGGTCAGGCTGGTCTTGAACTCCCGACCTCAGGTGATCCGCCTGCCCTGGCCTCCAAAGTGCTTGGATTACAGGCGTGAGCCACCACGCCTGACCTTTACTGTAATTTGAGCATATCAATTTAAACTTAATTTTTAAATGTCAAGAAATGCAAATAAAAACATGAGGGATCCTGATCAAAAAGCATTGAAAAGATTAAATGAAGAGACATATTACTGGATGTGAAATCTCATTATTGCCAGTAAGTTATTATTTTCCAAATTATTCTCTACATTAAATTATAACTAATTCCTCCCCCAAATAAAAAACCCCATTGCTTCTGGAATCCACATAGACTAAAACTCCAAACTTAAAAAGAACTGGAGAAAAGATTTGCAAGTTATATGTTGGATAAAGGGTTAATATTCAGAATATATAAACTTCTACAACTTAACAAAAAGCCAAGTAGCCTAATTAGAAAATGGGCAAACAGGCTGGGCACAGTGGCTAACTCTTCAAATCTCAGCACTTTGGGAGGCCAAGGTGGGTGGATCACGAAGTCAGGAGATCAAGACCATCCTGGGCAACATGGTGAAACCGCATCTCTACTGAAAATACAAAAATTAGCCAGGTGTAGTGGTGCGTAGCACCTGTAGTCCCAGCTACTTCGGAGGGTGAGGCTGGAGAATCTCTTGAACCCAGGAGGCAGAGGTTACAATGAGCAGAGACTGTGCCACTGCACTCCTGCCTGGGTGACAGAGCAAGACTCCGTCTCGAACAACAACAAAAAACAAAATGAGCAAAGAACTCGTAGGTTTTCTCCAGTGAAGACATACAAATGGGCAACATGTATATGAAGAGATGCTCAACACTAATCAGTAGATAAATGCATATCAAAATCACAATAAAATATGTTACCTCACACCCATTGTGTGAGGTACTAAAGTAAGTGTTAAGGGCATAGAGAAATGGAACATTTGTGCATTCTTGATGGAAATGTAAAATGGTACAGCCACTACGGAATACTGTAATAATAGGGGAAAAAACCTTTGCATTTCAATGAAAGTATGGAATCCTCCTTTGTCCAGAGCAAATCTCTTTCATCAGACTTACTATTACAGAAAAATCTGTACATGTGATGAATGTGGAAAAGGCTTTGGCAAATAATCCTTAATTGCATCAGATAATTTATAGTGGAGACAAACTTACATCATCAATGCTGGAAGACTTTTAGGTACAGCTCATGTCTTACCTGATACATATATTGAATGTGGGAAGGCCTTTAACCATGGCTTAACACTATTATCAAATTTCTCATATAAAAGATAAGCTGTATAAATGTGCACAGTGTGGAAAGTCTTAGTCATGTCTTCCAACTCATTGAACATGAGAGAATTCATACTTCAGAGACTATATCATTGTAGTGTATGTTGAAGGCCTGTGTCCACACATAATCTCTGATTCTCCATCAGAAAATTCATAGTGGAAAGAAACCTTATCAATGTAATGAATGTGGAAAAGGCTTTAGCTAAAGTTCACATTTGCTCGGCATCAAAGGATTTCACAGTGTAGAGAAATAATGTCAGTGCAATAAATCTTTTAATAAAGACAAAGTGTTTGAAGTCTTTTAGTAAAAAGACTTTTAGCCTTTTTTTTTTTTTTTTTAATTTTTTGTAAAGACGGGGTTTCACTGTGTTATGGTCTCCATCTCCTGACTTCGTGATCCACTCGCCTCAGTCTCCCAAAGTGGTGGGATTAAAGGTGTGAGCCACCATGCCCAGCCTAGCCTTTCATTTTTTATTAAACATCAGAATGTTCATTTTGAAGAAAAATCATTAGAATCTCAAAAATGCAAGAAATCCATCCACCAGTATGAATCACTGAATCTGCACATCAGAAATCACTATATAGAACCATTGCAAATACAGTCTGTGGGGAAACAAGTTACAAGTCTTCACTATTTCAAGAGAAATACTATAAATGTATTGAATATGGAAAGACCTTCAGCTGTAATTTAAATCTTAGTGTACATTGCAGGATTTATACTGGATATAAACCATATAAATGTAATGAATGTTGGAAAGCTTATGGCAAAAGCTCAAATCTTTCAATCAACAATGGAGAGAAAACCCTATTAGTGCAACAGTATAAAAACGTTTGGACAATATGAATCACTTAGCATGTAAGAAATCCTACAGGAGAGAAACCAAAGGAATGCAGTATTCGCCGTAACTTCCGTCATAAGTCCTTCCTGTTAAATATCAGAAAATGTGTGGTGGAGAAAAGTGCTATAAATACAGTAAATATGGGCAGAACTTTAACAATAGTACAAACCTGATTCTCCATCAAAGGGTTTATACTAGAGAGAAAACAATTATTGCAATAAATGTGGGAAATCCGTTAGCTAGCATGCATCTTAGTTGACATAAGTGAGTCCATGCTGGAGAAAATCACTATACATGTACGACAGTAATATTAGATGTCAGCTTGACTGGAATGAGGGATCCCTAGATGGCTGGTGGAGCACTGTTTCTGGCTGTGCTTGTGAGGATGTTGCCAGAGGAGACTGACATCTGTGTCAGTGGACTGAGAGGGAAAGATCCACCCTCAGTATAGGTGGGCCCCACTCAATGGGTTGCCAGCATGGCTGGAGCGAAGCAGGTAGAAAGTGAGATAAACAGCTTGCTGAGTTTTCCTGTTCTCTCTTTCTTCCCATACCAGATGCTTGCTTCCTTTCCTCCTGCCTTTGGACATCAGATTCCATGCTCTTTGACCTTTGGACTCTGGGACTTGCACCAGCAGTCTCCCGTGGGCTCTTGGGCCTTCAGCCTCAAACTGGGGGCTGCACTGTCAGCCTCCTTGGTTTTGAGGTTTTCATACTTGGACTGAGCCACTACTGGCTTCTCTCTTCCCTCAGCTTGCAGAGGGCCTATTGTGGGACTTTGCCTTGTAATCATATGAGCCAATTCTTAAAATTCCCTTTTATGTATATAGATATCCTGTTGTTTCTGTCCCTCTGGAGAACCCTAACATGTAACAAATGTGAGAACATCATTTTTTATTTTTTTTCAAGACAAGGTTTCACTATGTTGGTCAGGCTGGTCTCAAACTCCTGACCTCAAGTGATCCACCCGCCTCAGCCTCCCAAAGTGCTGGGATTACAGGTGGGAACCACTGCACCCGGCCGAGAACGTCTTTAGGCAATATAAACAGTTTATTTAGACTGGGCTCGGTAGCTCACGCCTGTAATCCCAGCACGTTGGGAGGCCAAGGCGGGCCAATCATGAGGTCAAGAAATCTAGACCATTCTGGCCAACATGGTGAAACCCCATCTCTACTAAAAACACAAAATCAGCTGGGCACGGTGGTGTACCCCTGTAGTCCCAGCTACCTGGGAGTCTGAGGCAGGAGAAATGGCTTGAACCTGGGAGGTGGAGGTTGCAGTGAGCCAAGATCACGCCACTGCACTCCAGCCTGGTGACAGAGCGAGACATCTCAAAGAAAAAAGTAAATAAATTTCTTATTTAGCATTTATAAACCTATACAGGAGAGAAGGCCAGGTCTATAATTTAATAATTGTGGAAAGTCTATCAGTTCAAGTGCATCCTTCATTCTACACGAAAGAACACACTGTATAGACAAATCTTACATATTTAAGAAATGTAGCAAAACGTTCAGAGTTCTTGCTATACCTTAGAATCTGATTCATAGTAGAAAAATCTGAATAAATAAACGAAAAAAGAAAAATCTGAAGAATATAGGAATTACACACAACCTTTGCCATACAGTTATTAGTAAATAGGTTTCTACAGTTGAAAATAACTAACCATACAAATGAGTGTGTTTCTTTTTTTTTTTTTTTTTAGGCGGAGTTTCACTCTTGTTACCCAGGCTGGAGTGCAGAGGCGCAATCTCAGCTCACTGCAAC
>NW_016107732.1:961344-962921 GCF_001604975.1 Cebus imitator | reverse complement strand
CACCATGCCCAGCTAATGTTTTGTATTTTTAGTAGAGATGGGGTTTCACCATGTTGACCAGGATGGTCTCGATCTCTTGACCTCATGATCCACCCGCCTCGGCCTCCCAAAGTACTGGGATTGCAGGCTTGAGCCACTGCGCTCGGCATGAGTGTGTTTCTTATTGCAGTAGTGTATTAGTTTGTTTTGACACTGGTATTAAGAACTGCTCGAGACTGGGTAATTTATAAAGGAAACAGATTTGATTGACTCACAGTTCTGCATGGCTAGAGAGGCCTCACAAAACTTACAATGATGGCAGAAGGGGAAGCAGGCACCTTCTTCACAGGGTGGCACGAGGGAACGAAGTAGGAAGTTCCAAACACTTATAAAACGATCCAATCTTATGAGAACTCACTATCATGAGAAAGGCATGGGGGAAACCGCCCCCATAATCCAATCACCTTCCTCCTTTGACACGTGGGGATTACAGGTCCCTCCCTTAACACATGGGAATCACAATTTGATTTAAGAATGAGATCTGGTTGGTCCACAGAACCAAACCATATCAAGTAGCTTGCAATTTTATTCAATAGTCCTACTGGGTATACAAAGATACCTAATGGATGCAGTGCATGTGCTAAAGTTGAAAAGTATACTTGTGAAAGTAGCAAGAAGTAATGGATAAGAACCTTCGTTGAGAATCTGTTATGGGCAAGATAAGACACACTCGATACTATTCAGAAGCTCAAAGATGTACATGTATGTGTTTTAAATATCACAATATGGCATAGTAAGTGCATTCTTTCTTTAAACCACTTCTTTCCTATCTCAGGGTCTTTGTGTTTAACCATTCACCATAAAACCTTGTCTTGACTGCAGTGGTTAATATAGTAGATTCTGGGCATGTTACCTGGGTTTAAATCCCAGTTCCACTGCCTCAAGTCTCCTCATCTGAGAAATGGTGACAATAAGAGCACTTATTTCACAGAGTTAGTAAGATTAAAATAGTTATGGCAGGTAAAAATCTTATAACATTGCCTGATATCTTCAAAAGCATGCGTTTTAAATCTGTTAGTTTCAGCCTTATATTTTCATGGCTGGTTCCCTGCCATTCTGGTAAACCCAAATGCCATGTTCTTTGAGGTTTCCTTCCACCTGTCACTCTCTGTTCTTAATGTTTCTAGTACATTTGTAACTACTGGATACAGTTGATAGTTGTGTTCCCCCTCACTAGAATGTAAACTCAACGTTTTTTGCATAGTTTTCTTGATTAAATTGAGTGAAGCTCTGCAACATAGATATTGGCAGTTAAATCTGAGATTCCAATTCGTAATGTTTTTCATTCAGTGTTTTTCACAAGGCATTTTTTCCCTATGGATTCTATTTCTTCTATCCTCAGGGACCTTTATCTAATATATACATTTTGATTTCTGTTAATCTCCTCTGCTACTTCTCCTTAACATCATTTTCCTATCTCCTATTCTAACAATAATAATCTCTGATCATTTTGGAGGCAACTGTGCACCCAAACTCTTACTATGCTGTGGTGTCACATTACATTTTTTTTTTTTTTTTTGAGACGGAGTTTCACTCTT
>NW_016107732.1:957552-958718 GCF_001604975.1 Cebus imitator | reverse complement strand
TGACCAGGATGGTCTCGATCTCTTGACCTCGTGATCCACCCGCCTCGGCCTCCCAAAGTGCTGGGATTACAGGCTTGAGCCACCGCGCCCGGCCATACCAGCATTAAATTAACATTTACTTATTTATCTTTGTTTATGTTGTTCTTCATTCCTTCACACAATTCTGTATTTCTCTCTCACAGTGCTTCTTTCTACCCAAAGACTTCCCTTTATTATTCTGTTAAAGTAGATTTGCTGGCTATAGATGCTTTTTTTTCTCTCTCTCTGAAGATATGTTTACCTGTCATTCATTTTTGAAGAACATTTATGCTGAGCTTAATATTCCAGGTTGAGAATGGTGTTCTTTCATAGCACATCAAAGGTATTATTCCATTGCCATCTGCCTCCCTTCATTTGAGGAATAAGCTCAAATCATTGCTCTTTTGAAAGCAGTGTATTCAACCCTGGCCAGTTTTAGCATTTTGTTTCTTGGCTTTGTTTCTTGGCTTTGTTTCTTAGAAGTCTTGCTAAGTAAAATAGGTATGCATGTGGTTTTCTTCATATTTATTACCTATGAGATATGCAGAGTTTTATACCTTTTACTAATTTTTTTTTTTTTTTGAGACGGAGTTTCACTCTTGTTACCCAGGCTGGAGTGCAATGGTGCGATCTCGGCTCACCGCAACCTCCGCCTCCTGGGTTCAAGCAACTCTCCTGCCTCAGCCTCCTGAGTAGCTGAGACTACAGGCGCATGCCACCATGCCCAGCTGACTTTTGTATTTTTTTAGTAGAGATGGGGTTTCACCATGTTGACCAGGATGGTCTCGATCTCTTGGCCTCGTGATCCACCCGCCTCGGCCTCCCAAAATGCTGGGATTACAGGCGTGAGCCACCACGCCCGGCCCACATTACATGGTTAATGCTCCCCTACACATTTTCTAACAAATGTCACAACTTAAGAGATACTAATCTTTCCCATAGTTGCTCTTGTGTCATGTGATTGTACCAGGGTTACTACAGAGTGCTTTTATTTAACTCATCGTGTCTCCATAAAGGAGAATTTATTCTTCATTATCCAGTAGGAGAATGTATGAATACAAGTTTAGCATTTCTCCTATATGGGTGAAAAAGGTATTTCTGTATTTGGAAAATAGGAACCATCATCCTTCTGGGTATAGCTTCCCAAT
>NW_016107732.1:950958-952277 GCF_001604975.1 Cebus imitator | reverse complement strand
TTAGTAGAGACGGGGTTTCACCATGTTGACCAGGATGGTCTTGATCTCTTGACCTCGTGATCCACCCGCCTCGGCCTCCCAAAGTGCTGGGATTAGAAGCGTGAGCCACTGCACCCGGCCCCTTTTACTAATTTTTGAAAATTTTCTGGGATTGTCTAAACAGATATTGCTTTTTCTCAATTTTGCTTACTTTTCTGTTTCCAGAACACACTTTTTGGTAGTCTTTTCTCTCTCTCTCTCTCTCTGATTCAGTTTGGATATTTTCACATCTTTGGGTCTGTGGCCCCATAGGACCTCCTGGCTGGGACAGGAGCCCAGGGGTATGATGGACAAAGCACATGGTAGGTGAGAGAGACCTGCAGCTCTTGGAAATGGGGGCTGAGCTGTAAATATCTCCATCTCCCTCTCACCAGCGGTCCCCATTCCAAAAGGAAATCTCTCCTCCCCTCATGAGTTGAGGGCAATCACAACCCTAACAATAGCTGCTGTCCACCAAAACAGTGACAGTGCATGAAGCCCTCTCTGACCCATGCCCTGTAAACCTCAACTCTGTACATCATCTTAATGGCCCCTAGATGGGTCCACTCATCATCTCCATTTTGCACAGGAGTAAACATCCCCTAAGAGTGTGTCGCTTGCTTATAAACCCATGAAGAGAAATAGGAAATCCTGAATTCAACCCAGACCGAAGGACCTCCAGCCCACTACCTTTCTATTCCGTCTGTGCTTGGTGCCAGACCCCATTTCATTTTGACTCTTCTGAGGAGCCTTCTCAGGCCCCGCAGGGCACTGTGCAGACTTCCCTGGATGCTGACAATCAAGACTACTATTTTCATGTGGGGCTAATATTGACCAGCTTCCTAAGGATTACCTCATTTACTTATTCCTCCTTTCCCCCAAAAAGAGTAGAGAGGAATGATCATTCCTGTCTCTTAACGTATCTGCAGTTCAGAGAGGGCAGGCAACATTCATACAGGACCATTGTTTGTTTTGTTTTCCTACATGGAGTGTTGCTCTGTCGCCAGGCTAGAGTGCAGTGGCACAGATCTCAGCTCACTACAACTTCCGCCTCCCGGGTTCAAGCTATTCCCCTGCCTCAGCCTCCCGAGTATCTGGGACTACAGGCACGCGCCACCACGCCCAGCTAATTTTTTTTGTATTTTGATAGAGACACAGTTTCACCATGTTGGCCAGGATGGTCTTGATTTCCTGACCTTGTGATCCGCCTGCCTTGGCCTCCCAAAATGCTGGAATTACAGGCGTGAACCACCGCACCCCGCCGAGAAAATATTTTTAATAGCCCTTTTTTTTTTTTTTTT
>NW_016107732.1:934548-950858 GCF_001604975.1 Cebus imitator | reverse complement strand
TTGTTTTTTTCCTTTTTGTGGAAAACAGGGTCTCGCTATATTGCCCAGGCAGGTCTCGAACTCCTGGGCTCAAGCTATCCTCCCGCCTCTGCCTCCCTAAGAGCTGAGATTACAGGCGTGAGCCACAGCGCCCGGCTAAATAGCCCATTTTTAAAGCCTGATAAATCTAAGTACTGGCAGCCAGCCTGCAAATGTAACAAACTGCATGGCTCATGCACCTAGGTCATGATGAGCACAGAATGTAGATGAGGGGTCAGCCCATAAAAAGGAAGAAAGTTTTGTTATTGGGAAATCAAAACTTAAGCAGGGAAGGGGATTGGCATTTAACCTTTTAAGTGAGATAATGAAACTTAGGTGACATCTGGGAAGATTGTAACCCCGTAGTACTTGACCAAGGAGGAACTCCGGGGGGAGGGACAGGGACTTGCAAGCGAGGAGATAAATTACCTGTTGTTAACTGCCCCAGATGTTATAACTGCCCCAGATGTTGTAACTGCCTGCCAGACACCCAATCTTGCAAGACTGTTACTGAAAGTCTCACTTTCACTATTCACGCCTCTAAGTCTATTCTTTGGGTTTGGATGGGTGAGTGTTTCTCACATAAGCAGCTGAGGTCTACACTGAACTGGGTGGCTTCCCTTGTTCCCTTTATTCCCCTGACTGGAAATGAAGGAGACTCTAGGCAGATTCCTCTCTGCCCAGTCTGCTAAGCCCAGAACATAAGTAACTACACTGGGACATTGTTACCTGGGGCCTCAAGTCCTTCCCCATAAACCTGCTTCGCATGGTCACCATTGCCACTGCCTGAACACCTCCAACAGGGTAACTGGTGGCACTCCACCACATCACTCTGTCAAAACCACATGCAATGATTTATTCCTAGGGTCCAATTCATTCATTTCTGGCATCTAAACACCACCAGAGGATGCTTCCTCCACACCACACTGAACTGTCACTCAGTTATCAGTCACTATTACAGACACTGGAGGGAAGATGAAGAGTTGAGAATGTCCAATATGATCATCACCATGTCTCTGTACCCATGGCTTTCCCCACCCATCCCTCTAGAAGGTGTCCTTAGTCTCAGCTGCTCCTCCCCACCCCTGTGTAAAATCAATGACTGACAATGAGTACTAAGTCCCAAGAGTGTTCCTTCTCCCACCTGCAGTTGACCAGCTACTTCTGAAACTGGCTGAATCTGGGCTGAGCCCTTCTATAAAGCCCATAAACATCCTCTTCTCCTGCCTAGATCAAACCTGCTCACACATGTACATTTCCAGGTTGTGCTGGTGTTATGAACCAGTTCTCTGATCTGACTCTCACCAGTACATCATGTAGTATGCAGTGATGGGTGTAGGTAGTAATATTATCACCTCAGGTTGTGCCTGCCGCATCACAATTGGCACACAGAGATAGTGCAATTGTGTTTGTGGCCCACACATCAGATTTTTGGGTGTTCCTATCACATGTCTGTCCCACAAGTCTCTGTGGAGACTGCTATGGTGTTTCAGTATCTCCATCCTGTCTCACAGGTCCCTTGCGTGTTTTGCACATGCCTGTGTGTTTCATGTTTCTCATACATGTTTTCTGTTGTGGATGTGGCTTACATGTATGGCTCCAGACTGTACTGGGGAGTGTCAGCTTCCTACATCTGTCAGTGTATGCCACAGATGTATGTGTATGTTGCTAGGGTGTGCTGTCACCACTACACACCTGTCTCACAGCCAGCACATACAATACCTGTAATGTTTATTTCCAGGCTGCCCATGTTGTGATAGCAAAAGACACATTGTGTTTCCCGGTTTGTCACCACCATAAACCTGTCCATTTGGAACAGATCTTAATTACTCGTTTCATCAATATCTAGTATACAGAGTTAGAAACTAGCCTAGGAGACCCTGTCTACACACACACACACACACACACACACACACACACACGAAAATGTGAAATGTGAAAATCTGAAATAGGTGGTGAGGAATTTTTAAAAGAAAATTACTAACTAGTAACGCTACCCCCTCCCCCAAGCTAAAGATTTAAACATAAGACCTAACACCATAAAAACCCTAGAAGAAAACCTAGGCAAAAGAAACTATAATTAGAGTGAACCAGCAACCAACAGAATGGGAAAAAATTTTTGCAATCTACCCATCTGACAAAGGGCTAATATCCAGAATCTACAAAGAACTTAAACAAATTTACAAGAAAAAAACAATCCCATCAAAAAGTGGGTGAAGGACATAAAAAGTCATTTTTCAAAAGAAGGCATTTATGCAGTCAACAAACATGAAAATGAGCTCATCATCACGCTCATTAGAGAAATGCAAATCAAAACCACATTGAGATACCATCTCACACCAGTTAGAATGCCGATCATTAAAAAAATCAGGAGACGGGCCGGGCGCGGTGGCTCATGCCTGTAATCCCAGCACTTTGGGAGGCCGAGGTGGGTAGATCACGAGGTCAAGAGATCGAGACCATCCTGGTCAACACGGTGAAACCCCGTCTCTACTAAAAATACAAAAAATTAGCTGGGCATGGTGGCGCGTGCCTGTAATCCCAGCTACTCAGGAGGCTGAGGCAGAATTGCCTGAACCCAGGAGGCGGAGGTTGCGGTGAGCCGAGATCGCACCATTGCACTCCAGCCTGGGTAACATGAGTGAAACTCCGCCTCAGAAAAAAAAAAAAAAAAAAAAAAATCAGGAGACAACAGATGCTGGAGAGGATGTGGAGAAATAGGAATTATTTTACACTGTTGGTGGGAGTGTAAATTAGTTCAACCATTGTGGAAGACAGTGTGGCGATTCCTCAAGGATGTAAAAATAGAAATACCATTTGACCTAGCAATCCCATTACTGGGTATATACCCGAAGGATTATAAATCATTCTATTATAAAGACACATGCACACATATGTTTACTGCAGCACTGTTTACAACAGCAAAGACTTGGAACCAACCCAAATGCCCATCAAAGACAGACTGGATAAAAAGAAAATGTGGCACATATACACCATGGAACACTATACAGCCATCAAAAAGGATGAGTTCATGTCCTTTGAAGGAATACGGGTAAAGCTGGAAATTCTCAGCAAACTGACACCAGAACGGAAAACCAAACACAGCATGTTCTCACTCATAAGTAGGTATTAAACCATGTGCTTTCATTAGAACACATGGACACAGGGAGGGGAACATCTCACACTGAGGCCTGTCAGGGGGTCGGGGGGCCAGAGGCAGGACAGCAGGGGGTAGGGATATGGGAAGGGATAGCATTAGGAGAAATATCTAATGTAGACGATGGGGGATGGATGCAGCAAACCATCATGGCATGTGTATACCTATGTAACACGTTCTGCATATATATCCCAGGAGTATAATAATAATTTAAAAAATTAAAAATTTGGGTGAGGCATGGTAGTTCACACCTGTAATCCCAACACTTTTGGTGGACAAGGCATTCCAGACCAGCCTGGCCAACATAGCAAAACCCTGTCTGTACTAAAAATACAAAATGAGTTGGGTGTGGTGGTGCACACCTGCAGTCCCAGCTACTTGGGAGGCTGAGGCATGAGAATTGCTTGAACCTGGGAGGCAGAGGTTGCTGTGAGCCGAGATTGCGCCATTGCTCTCCAGACTGGGCAACAGAGCAAGACTCTGTCTCAAAATAAATAATGAAAAAATGAGAATGAAATTGAGGACCAAGCATGGTGGCTCATATCTGTAATCCCAGCACTTCCGGAGACCAACGCAGGAGGATCTCGAGTCCAGGAGTTTAAGACCAACCTGGGCAAAATGGCAAAACCCCATCTCTACAAAAACAAAAAATTAGCCAGGCAAAGTTAGCCACACACCTGTAGTCCCAGCTACTTGGGAGGCTGAGGCAGTAGAATCCCCTGAGCCTGGGATGTTGAAGCTGTAGTGAGCCATGATGGTACCACAGCACTCTGTCTGGGCAACAGTGAGACCCAGTCTCAAAAAAAAAAAAAAAAGGAAAAAATTTCCTCCGATAGAAAAAGAATTGTTAAACACAACAAAGAAATTGTATCATAGAATAATGAGGAAAATTCCAACATGTCTTTATTACTAAAGATAGCTATTTGGCACTGTGTTTTAATTTTTTTTAAATATAAACTCATCTTAAAAAAAGCAGAGAAAACATATGAACAGATATTTTACCAAAGGTACACAGGTGGCAAATAAAAACATTAAAAAATGCTTAACATCATGAAGTTTTAGGGTAATGCAATGAAAACCACAGTGAGATACCACTATTCATATATATATATATTTTTAAGCCTTTCTTTCTAAACAAACCACAACTCATATATTAAAAGAGCTAAAATAAAAAAGATTGGCCATATGAAGCTCTGGCAGGGATGTAGAAGAACTGGAATTCTCATACACCCTTGGTGGGAATACAATAGGAAACATCCGTTTAGATCAGTTTGGCATTTCTTAAAATGTCAGACATTCACCTACATTGTAACTTACACATTACAGTTTGAGTTATTAACATAAGGAAAATAAAACAGGTCCACATAAAGAACCGAACGCATGTAGTTACAGCAGCTTTATTTGTAATATACAAAAATCTATAAATAACATAAATGTCCCTAAACACATGAATAAACAATGACTTATCCACAGAACAGCATGAGACTCAGCAACACAAATATTCATCATTGCTGAATCTCAAAATACTTATACAGCATGAAGAAAATCAGTAAGAAAAAAAAGTCCGTGTGTGTGTGTATGTATATATATAAAATTTAAAATTCCAGAAAATGCAAACTAATTTACTGTAAAGGAAATCAGTTGATCCATGAAAAGCTGGAGAAGGCAGAAAGAGATTATAAAAGGATACAAAAAATATATGGGTGACAGATAAATTCATTTTCATGGTTGTGATGATGGTTTCATGGCTTTACCAAACTGTGCATTTTGGATATGGATACTTTGTTGCATGTCAATTATACAAATTAGACCTTCATAAAGCTTTAAAAAGTGGTTCAAAATTAAGAGCCTAGATGTTCCACTTCTTTTTTTTGAAAGTCAGGTTGGTAACCTGATACGGACTCTACCATCTCTCTCTCTCCTTATGCCCTGAGAGAGGCAACCCTGCCTCAGGGGCAGAAAATTTTGGCAAGCAATGAAGACTGTTGCCACCTGAATTAATAGGAAAACACTGGCTGAGTCACAAAAGCCACATTCCTAAATTGCAGAATTCTCTCTCAACTTCTCTCTATTCTTAATCTCCTGCGTGCATAGCAATGGCCTTGAGATGAACAGCCCATAGAGGATATAAGGAGCCACAAAACCTTTATGGACTCTTTTCTGACACTGATCTCAGCCATAAGAAATGGTTACAAAGATCCTGAGAATTTCTGTACTCACTGATCCCACACAGCCATATTCACTGGAAAATTTGTAGATGAACTTTTAGAAGTTCATTCCATCTAATTTACTGCAGTCTTCTCTACTCCCCATTTGCCTAGAGTTTTGGTCCCAATTACAGTTGTGCCTGGAACTTCACCTCTACACCTATAGTCTGAAAACAAATGGAATCAGCCTACACTGACTTACACATCATGGCACATGGCTCCTTTGCAGGACCTGGGAAACAGATTCCCCTCAATGGTGCTAAGAATTATGTGGTATTTCTTGTGAACAACTGAACAAAATTTACGTTCACGGAAGCACTGCACATTGTCACAACTGCCTCTTCTTTTTTCTTTTTTTTCTTTTTGAGATGGCATCTCAGTATGTTGCTAAGGCTGGACTCAGTGGCTATTCACAGGCGCGATCCCACTACTGATCAGCACGTGAGTTTTGACCAACTGCCTCCTTTTCATGGTGGCCTCTGACCTCACAAAAATGGCAACAGATCACAATACAGGAACACAAAGCCTGGCAGTCTTTACTTTGAGGCCTTGGGCAGCAGGCCAATTACATCAATACAGGACAAAAACCTGCTTCTGCCATCACATTGTTCCTTATGAGCACAGAAAATTTGAGATCTCCACAAAATCTGTCCACCCCTTCATGCTCATATCACTATTCTGCTTATAAATCATTGTATACAATGAATAGAAACCCCAAGATTAAAGGTGCATAAATTTTTAAAAATCTTTGTTTTAAGACAGTTTCGCTCTTGTCACCCAGGCTGCCGGGCAATGGTGCGATCTCGGCTCACTACAACTTCTGCCTCCTGGGTGCAAGTGATTCTCCTGCCTCAGCCTCCCAAGTAGCTAGGATTAAAGGCGCCTTCTACCATGCCGGGCTACTTCTGTATTTTCAGTAGAGATGGGTTTCAACACGTTGGTCAGGCTGCTGACCTGGACTCAGCTGATCTGCCTGCCACTGCCTCCCAAAGTGCTGGGATTACAGGACTAAGCCACGGTGCCCAGCCTTTTTAAAACCTTTATAAAAAGATCACAAATCAGAGCAATGTGCACCAAGCAGTTTCCAAGCTGGTGAATCAGAATCTGGAAAAATTCATTACAAGCATCATGTGAGACCAACAATGTCTCCAAAAAAAGTAATCCTTCTTAGAAAGCTGACAGTGTAACTCAGATTGACTCCTCTGGACCACAAATGGGACAGGTCTATACTCTAAAGTCAGAGAAAGGACATGAGTACCTCCTGCATCCTTGGGCTATTAATAATTTCCCCAAGCAAATGGGAGAATACAGAGGTTTATTTCTCTGAGCACTGTGGGGAAGTGACTCATGCACATTGTGTATACCTGCCAGGTGGTAGAGGTAAAATGGCTTCAGCCTCAGAAATGGGCAGTGACATAAATCAGGCTATGGACCTGCACAGATTACAAATTACAATGAACCTCCTCAAAGCTTCCCACATACCTGAAGCTTACATAGAATCCCCCATTGTAGATGCTGAAAGTTTAAATTTAGGAAGATGGCTCCCACAGTCTCCTCCAGTGCTATTATACCAAATAAAGAAACAGCACATTCCCTTCACATTTAAGGCTTTTCTTCAGTGTGAACTTTCCTCAGCTAAATGAGGTTAGATTTCCCACATTCACTGCATTCATAAGGCCTTTCTCCAGTGAACTCTTTGGTGTTGAATAAGGTTAGATTTGTGGGTAAAGAGTTTCCCACATTCACTGCACTCATAAGGTCTTTCTCCAGTGTGACCTCTCTGGTGCTGAATGAGGGTAGAGCTCTGGCTAAAGGATTTCCCACATTCACTACATTCATAAGGTCTTTCTCCAGTGTGAACTCTCTGGTGTTGAATGAGGCTAGCACTTTGGCTAAAGGACTTTCCACATTCACTACACTCATAAGGCCTTTCACCAGTATGAAGTCTTCGGTGCTGAATGAGGCCAGAGCGCTGTCTGAAAGATTTGCCACATTCGCTGCACTCATAAGGTCTTGTGCCAGTATGAATTCTCCTGTGTTGAATGAGGTCAGATTTGCGGGTAAAAGATTTTCCACATTCATTGCATTCATAAGGCTTTTCTCCAGTGTGAACTCTTTGGTGTTGAATCAGAATAAATTTGCGGCTGAATGACTTCTCACATTCACTGCACTCATAAGGCCTATCACCAGTGTGAATGCTGCGGTGTCGAATAAGGTTAGAGAATTGCCTAAAGGATTTCCCACATTCGCCGCACTCATAAGGTCTTTCTCCACTGTGAATTCTCTGGTGTTGAATGAGTTCTGATTTGCAGCTAAAAGCTTTCCCACAATCACTGCACCGATAAGGCATTTCTCCAGTGTGAACTCTTCTGTGTCGAATGAGATTGAATATTTGTCTAAAGGATTTCCCACATTCACAGCACTGATAAGGCCTTTCTCCAGAGTGAACTCTCTGGTGTCGGAAAAGGTTAGAGCTTTGTCTAAAGGATTTCTCGCACTCACCACATTTATAAGGCCTTTCTCCAGTGTGAACTCTCTGGTGTTCAATGAGGTTAGATTTGTAGCTAAAGGTTTTCCTACATTCACCACACTCATAACGCACTCCTCTGGTGTGACGTCTCTGGTGGTGAATGAATTCAGATTTATGGATAAAGCCTTTCCCATGATCACTGCATTCATCAGGCCCTTCTCCAGTGTAAACTATCTTAGGTAAGTTTAGGTGGCACTTTTTGCTAAAGGATTCTCCACATTCACTACACTCAAATGTCTTTGGTCCAGTGTGAATTTGCTGGTGCTGAACAAGTGTGTTCTTGCAGGTGAAAGCTTTCTCACATTGACTACACTCATAAAGCCCTTCTTCAGAGCAGACACTCTGAGGCTGAACAAGTGTGTGTTTGTGGCTTGAAGCTTTTTTGCATTCATCCCACTTGTAACAATTTTTTGCCCCATAAAATGCCTGTATATGCTTGCTGCTGCTACTTTGTGGCTCCTCACCTCTAGGAGTGGCTTGGTGTTGGAGTAGGTCCATGGAGGCTGGGAAGTCCTCCCCACAGGTAAAATAATTCAACACATGGAATCTGCAGCCTGTCACAAATGTAGCCCCATCCATACTCCTTTTCCAGGGTTCTTCTTCATTGTTATGCTTTTGGTGCCGGTGAAGGTCAGCACTGAAACAGAAGCCTCTCACACTTGTGCCACCCAAGTACGACTTTTGCACAGGGGATGTGGTTTGGTGCTCAGCCTCAGGCAAAATGTCTTTCAAGACTGGGACACACATCTTAACCTCACTGAGGTGAGTTTTCTGGGTGGGTGTATCCCCCTGAGAAGTCCTGACCTGTAACTTTCCTCCTACAGATACACTCTGCTCAGAAGCTATCGCCTCATTCTCTGTCCCATGGCAATAACCTGAAAGCAGAGAAATACTGATGAAATGCATGGCGACTTCCATGAAAGTGGAAAGATATATCACAAAAGGTGTGAAACACAAGAACTGAGTGCATGGAACTGTTCTGAGAACAAGGGAACTGGGGAGGAATAGTCTGCTTTGAAGTACTGAGCTTTTGGAGATTACAGAGGAGATGTCATTTCATCACACAAAGGACATAAGAATCAGGTACAGCACAGAAGGAGGAGGAGGAGGAGGGTCTCCAACTCACTCTCAGCCAAAGCCCTCAGAAGGACTTTGCTAGTCATGTTTGCGCTGCGCAGTAGGCTGCTGTTGTCCAGTCCTAGGTAAATCCAATTGAAGCCGGGTAGCTGGTGATCAAAGAGGACTATTTGAGGCTGTGTGCATACCTCATAATACAGTGAGTCAAGACTAAAGAACACTGAAAAAAGTGAGCTATGGAGAAGAACAAGTGACACACTGAGACCACGAGGGTTGAGGTAGCCAAACGCTGGAAGTGACGATTAAATGACAGTTCAGCACAGTAATAAGTATAGGGAAGTAAAAGTAGAAACGAGGTATGGCTAGTGGCACTTGCACCAAAATGCTGCTGGGCACATTGCAGGTTCCTGATATGATTCTAACACAACTATGATGTCATGCCCTTCCACAGCTGTCACTCACCAAGGCCAGGCCTCCTCTGAGACCATCTTGCCTTGTTCACTGTGTGAAGCAACTAGGGCACTCCCTGCAGCCCTCACCGTGTTACCACATAACACATGAATAATTTAAGTCTCTAGGAAAGAGAGGACAGGGGAGTAACCAGCACTCACAAAACAAACAAAAAACACTCAAAGGAGGGTCTTGTCAAAGAGCTCCATAGTTCATGTAAGGAGTAACCATGACAATGCCTGCAATTGCTCATATAGGTGTACATAAGAAAATGGCAGCTAGAGGAAAAGGTCAGAAGGTACCATGGGCCACAAGGTACCATGAATCTGTACACGGTCAACCTGACAGGGAGAAGACAGGAAAGATAAGATCTACTAGGCTGACAGCAAGACTCCTGAGACAGAAGTAACTCTGGGGTCAAAAACTAAGGCAGAGACCACTCAGAACACTGGGAGGGATGCTAAGACCTTACCCAGGGAGGTTACATGTGCAAAGTTCTCCAGCATCACATCACAGTACAGGAACCTCTGAGCTTCATCAAGGAGCTCCCACTCTTCTTGGGAGAAATAAATGGCCACATCCTCAAAGGTCATACCCTGTCATAGCAGGAATAGTTCAATCCACGATCAGACTTGGAGTTCATTATCCTCTCGCCCCCAACATCCATCCTGGGGTCACCCTATTACCCACTTCGGAGGAGATAACCAGCCATGGTGCCACCAATGCCTACTCTCTCCCCACAGTTCCACTGAGACCAAGTCCTTGAATAGCAACAATAGGCATGTGAACAGATAGATGCTATCTAAGCTCTAGGCCTGGCAGGTACAGTATACCTCTTTTTACTCATAAACACCAGTTAGAGAAGTGGCCTTACAGACAGGAAAGATAAGATCTACTAGGTCACCTTTTACCCCTATGACTCACCCTTTACCCCTATGACTCCAGTTCACCCACAAAGCCCTGTTTATTCTCTCTCTTCTCATGCACGTCACTCTTTGAACCACACCTGTCTCACACAGCTGCATTCCCATAGCCACAACTTCAAAGGTCACACAACTTTTTCACTATGAGTTCATTCTATTATGAAGAACTCATAATAGAGTTCTTAATTTGGGATCTTCCTAGGATCCCAAATTCATCCCCGCTGCATCTACCCCTGTTGATCTTCCTCTACATCTTCTCATATGAAATAATAAAACAGGGCCTGCTGACACTGATGCCCCCTCTCTCCTCATGGTCCCATTCGTCATTTTGTTCTCCCATACCAATAACAGGCAGTTCGTCAAATATCTAAGCTCTGAGCCTGCCATGCAAGGATCCACACACTCTCTTGTATGGAAACTCTCCTGGAACACTGCAGACCATGGCTCCCAAACACAACCAAAAATCTAGGGTCAAACTTCACCCTTGTATCCTGAACACCAAGGGGCCGCCACTTCACATTCTTGTCTCCAGGTGCACATCACTCTACCACACCTCATAGTGTGGGAGTGACACTCCGCCACAGCTTACTCCCTGCCTCACACCATGAGCATCTCCTTGGTCTCCCCACTGGTTACTCAGCACATCGGGCCCAGAGAGTGGTTGGCAAATTGAAACACAATTCAGTACTACCCCAGATCGGTCGGTTTCCCATGCTTCAGCCACCGGGAGCCTAAAAGACCTAAGCCAGATCACCTCCCTGTTCCACTCCAAACCTCCTATTGTTACTGTTAAGTAACGAATAGATACTCAATTTCTCAGGGAACTATTCCAGGTCTGACTTCTACCCCTCTGTTCCCTGATCTCATGAGAAGAAAAGAATTGTCGGTTCCTGAACCATCTCAGACTCCTCTCCAAATCTTTGCGTATACTGATAATTATGGCTTGGACAACCTTCTACATCTCCAGCTGCCAACAACTTAGTATAATCTGACCTGGACTTAGGACTCTGGGCTTGTATCTGCTCAACGTACCAGGACCCAAGGCTACTAAAAGAGTGGCGGGAAAGCAGATCCAGGATCAAGTCTACTAAAAGGGTGGTGGGAGAGCAGATCAAGAGCACCACTTGTTCAGAGACTGTAATGGGTGAATTCAGGACCAGTCACACACACCACTCCCCAGTTAGGCTCCATAAGCGATTCTACAGTTATGGGAATCTACAGAAACAGAAAAGCCACGAGAGTCAGGAACCACCACTAGGTTCCACAGGCTCAGTGGAAAAAGCCACTTTTGGAGCCAGGTGGCCTGGGCTGGCTGCACTATCTCTGCACCTCAGTCCTCAGTGCTGACTTTACCAGCTGTGTGAGCTTGGACAAGAACTCAATCTTCCTATGTCTAACTACTATCACCACTCTTCAGCCTGTTCTTCCCTTGAGCAACGTTTGGAAAGCTTTAGGAAATCCTAGCCCAGTGTCCCTATCTGTTCACAAATGTTCAAGGCTGCCAGTTTCCTCAGAACGGTCAAATTCCTTAGGTGCAATTCTGTCTCACTCCATGTTCCTGCAGAAACGAGATGGGTCCCAGGCTCCTGAATCCCCCTAGCTTAGCAGCAACCCCAAGCTCTGCACGTGCCAGTGCCCTTGCCCGTCACGTTTCCCTACACACTGGGCGTCATAAACGGGCCCCACCCACAAGCGCCTTCCTTTCACAGGCACTGCGGCCTAGGCTGCAGGGCTGTGAGCAGACGCCCCTCGTTGGGTCTTCGGGCTTGTGTTGGCAGAGGGCAGGCGAGACCCAAAGACGCAGCACTCACCCGAGCCGGGTCCCTCAGCGCGAATGCCGCCATTGAACTCGGTGGACTAGGCGAGGAGCGGCGGGCGACCGGGGCAGGCATTCGAACACAGAGGTCCCTATCCCGGGCCTGGCACAGCTCACCCCGGGTGGCGTCGAGGAGCCTCAGACCCACTTTGGCGCCTTCTCTGTACAGTGTCTCAGTCGCGACCCCAGCTGCGGAGGTTCTGTTGGGATGGACAGACAGGAGAGAAGCCAAAATAACCACCGCGAGGAGAACGCAGGAAGTACCGCCCCGTCGTCCTGCGCATGCGCGGAAGTGCGCCTATCCTGGTCTCTCATTGGTTCAACTTCGCCGCCATTTAGCGATCTCCGCTCTGGGTAATGTAGTTTCCTAAACTCCACAGAGCTCTTCCGAGTATATCCACTATTTTGACTTTTTTTTTTTTGAAGATGTTTATTGTTAACTTTTTATTTTTTTTCTTTTAACTACACCTGAAGTTTATTGTAACTTCTAAGGGAGGAATTAATAAAATATTTTTTTGTTGGCAACTTTATTTTATTTTTACAGACATTTTAATTTTTTTTAGACGGAGTCTAGCTCTGTTGCCCAGACTGGAGTGCAGTGGTGCGATCTCGGCTCACTGCAACCTCCGTCTCCAGATTCAAGCGATTCTCCTGCCTCAGTCTCGGAGTAGCTGGGATTACAGGCATGCGCCACCACACCCGGGTAGGTTTTGTATTTTTAGTTGAGATTGGGGTTTCGCCATGCTGGTCAGGCTGGTCTTGAACTCCTGACCTCACGTGATCCGCCCACCTAAGTCACCCAAAGTTTTGGGATTACAGGTGTGAGCCACCGCGCCCGGCCTCAAGCGGTTCTCTTGCCTCAGCCTCCTGAGTAGCTGGGATTACAGGCATGCGCCACCACGCCCAGCTAATTTTTGTATTTTTAGTAGAGACGGGGTTTCACCATTTTGACCAGGATGGTCTCGATCTCTTGACCTCGTGATCCACCCGCCTCGGCCTCCCAAAGTGCTGGGATTACAGGCTTGAGCCACCGCGCCCGGCAAGCGCAGACTTTTTAACATGCATATACTATGTAGAGATGGAAGTCTGGGCGTTTAGTGTACGCATCATCTGAATAGTTAACATTGTACCCAACAGGTAATAATTTTTCA
Source organism: Cebus imitator (assembly GCF_001604975.1). Taxonomy (NCBI): domain Eukaryota; kingdom Metazoa; phylum Chordata; class Mammalia; order Primates; family Cebidae; genus Cebus; species Cebus imitator. Next base: position 937,529 of record NW_016107732.1, on the reverse strand, counting down.
GCCCTCATCCCCCTCCCACCTGGGATTGGTAAAATTAAAAAATAAGTATAATGGTTGCTCCTATAGGCACACTGCCTCTGGGGTGGCCCCGTAAAAAAAAAAAAAAAAAAAAAGACAAGTGCGGTGGCGCATGAGTGTAATCCCAGCACTTTGGGAGGCCTGAGGCTCTGTGATCTTTTGCCCTGCCTCCAAAAAAAAAAAAAAAAAGGGATATGTCACTCCTGAATATAATCAAGATTCAATAGTTTAATGTTCACTCTTCTTGAAATATAAAATAATCTCCTAAAGAGAAACATGGCTGTCTACTGCAAAGGTTAAGCCAGCCTCACGTGGAATAAAGGATGGCAATTGTAATGGTAAGTACGATGATCTTTTTGCTTCCCCCGGTACGGAGGCCTTGTCTTCCCTAGCTTAAGAGCGGAAACCAAATACTGTACACAACACTCCGGGAACGACGTCCGAAGCCCCACAGCAGTTGAGCTGGAAGAAAGTGCCGTGTGGGAGTCCAGGAGTCTGCGCAGTGCCGACCGACACTAGATCCCAGAAGGCAACGCGGCTGGATGGCGACGACAGCAACTGCTAGAGGCCGCTGGAACGCCTGGCTCCGGAGGGACGTTTCGGGAGACCGCGGCTCTGGGTCACCGCGTTCCGCTCGGACCTGCCGCCTCAGTTTACAGCCCAGTTTCCCTCGTCTGCCTGTCGGGGGACTCACTTTCACCCACTTTGTCTCCACGATCCGGCTTATCAGGCGAACGCATATGCACCTGCGCAGAACTCGCCACCTACTTCAGCTACCAGAGAGCAATGCGCGCTGCGTAATGGACTACAAGTCCTAGAAGCCTTTGTTCCAACATTTTCATCCAGGGACTTTAACCGAAGAGCCTGCAGCGGGAGGTCTTGGGCATCAGTGAAGTCTGGCTGTAATCACTGAAGGAGGAGGGATATAATCACTGATGTGCGGCGTTGGGTGGAGTCCAGAGGATTATTGTTTATTTGCAGGACCCGTAAAACACCCAGTCAGACTGGCAGCTGGTGTGTCAGAGATCCATTAGATTAAAAAAAAAAAGAGAGAGATGGGAGTCTTCCTTCCTTTATGTTGGTTAGGCTGGTCTCGAACTCCCGACCTCAGGTGATCCACCCACCTTGGCGTCCCAAAGTGGTGGGATTACAGGAGTGAGCCACCGTGCCTGGCCATCTCTTTTTATTTATTCATTTATTTTATTTTTATGTTTTGAGAGAGAGTTTCGCTCTTGTTGCCCAGGCTGGAGTGCAATGGTGCTATCTTGGCTTACTGCAATCTCTGCCTCCTGGTTCATCCAGTTCTCCTGCCTCACCCTCCCGAGTAGCTGGGATTACAAGAGTGTCCTGTGCCATCACACCTTGCTGAGTTTTGTATTTTTAGTGGAGACAGGGTTTCACCATGCTCGCCAGGCTGGTCTCAAATTCCTGCCCTTAGGTGATCTCCCCGCCTTGGCCTCCCAAAGTGCTGGGATTAACAGGCGTGAGCCACTGCGGCTGGCCCCATCTCTTTTTTTAAAAAAGGATATCAACATTACGGATTCATTAATTTATTCAACAGAAATTTATTGGTTATTGGAAGTGTTCCACTTTCCCAACCACTTGGAATACTTTAGTGAACAAAACTGATAAATTCCATGCTCTGCTTAGCCTTACATTTTAATGAAGACAAAAAATTGAAAGCATAATCAGGAAATCATATCTTATATTCTACAGAAATATACATACTTGCATATGTATTTATACACATTACAACCGACCAGCAGCTTAGGAAGCTTTTGGTGTGGAGGGAACACTTGGCAGGATAATTTTCTTATGAGTCCTCATATGGCGGTGGTACGTGGATGACTGGCGGTAGCTCGTCTTACAAAAGGGACATGTATAGGGCTTTTCTCCTGTGTGGATTCTCTCATGAGACTGCAAGTTGGTTTTGTGGCTGAAGGACTTTTCACACATGCTGCATGTGAAAGGCTTCTTTCCTGTGTGAATTATCTGATGCACGCGTAGGTCTGATGTCTGGAAGAAGCCTTTTTGACACTTAGGACAAACAAATGGTCTCTCATTCCTGTGTCTTCTCTGGTGTGCTAGTAAGTGAGAGAGATACCTAAAGACCTTGGGGCATTCCTCACATTTGTATGATTTTCGAACTCCATGGGCTCCTTCCTGATGTACCTCACGTGCGTAGTTTCCCTCATTGCTTTGGTGGGTAGGGGCATACTCAGGGGAGGACTGCTCTGGCTGTGAGATAAACCCTGGTCCCATCTCCATAGGGACACCTTGAAAAGAGATTCCGTTTATGGACCCTTCCTGGGATCTAGCAGTGCCTTGCTCTCCTCCTCTTGAGTTCTGTGGGTTTGCACAAGAAACACCTCCCTCTTCAGGCCTAGGACTATTCTCTTCCTGGATAATGATTAGGGAAGCTATTTGATTGCCTTGATTAGTAATATTTTTGTTTACTTGAGTAGTTTTCAGAGAACTGTTGCTGCCATCTTGTTCATCTTCATATCCTGTGAAAATAGACACTCACTGAAGTTGTACTCAAGAAGGAATCTGCATAGAACATTCCTCAGTTGTGCAGATTCACCTAACTTACCTTGTCCTGTTTCCAAGGAAGTATCTTGGGAAGTCTGGAAGTGTGTCTCCATGTTTGCTTCTCTTGGCGTTTTGGCAGACATTTGTTTTGTGAGGTGAACAATGACATCTTTTAAGGGCATATTCTCAGAAAACAGAGCTTCCTGTCCCTGCATGTGGACATGGACCTGTAAGAAAAACCAGATCACTGTTGCATCTGAATCTGTTGTGTAACAAAAGATTTTTTGGAAAACTGGCCCTCAACAGGCTCTCACAAGCTCCCTCAAGTATGGTCTACCACATAATTTTGTCCCATCGTTATCTCTGATGGTGTTATTCTTTTTTTTTTTTTTTTTTTTTTTTTTTTTTTTTTTTTTTTTTTTTTTTTTTTT
>NW_016107732.1:929816-934478 GCF_001604975.1 Cebus imitator | reverse complement strand
CACCGCAACCTCCGCCTCCTGGATTCAGGCAATTCTCCTGCCTCAGCCTCCTGAGTCGCTGGGATTACAGGCACGCGCCACCATGACCAGCTGATTTTTTGTATTTTTAGTAGACACGGGGTTTCACCATGTTGACCAGGATGGTCTCGATCTCTTGACCTGGTGATCCACCCGCGTCGGCCTCCCAAAGTGCTGGGATTACAGGCTTGAGCCACCGCGCCCGGCCTCTGATGGTGTTATTCTTGTTACCACAAGCTCTTATGTTTAATAAAGTCACATGGATATTGAATTTGCCAATACTGAATCATTTCCCCTAGGAAAAATTCAGGGTTAGTTTCCTGCGAGATTCTGGCATTATTTTTGTCAATGGATCAATACGTGAGTTTGTTGTATGTGTGTATATGTTCAAAGATACCTCATTTAATACATACTTTCATAAAGGAGAGCTCAGACAAATAAAAAATCCGATAAAGAAAAAAAATACAAAAAAATACATATTCTTGATTAGTTAATTCTGAACTCAGAGGATCCAACACATGTATTATCATCATAATATCAACTTTCTTCCACTTAGGAACACTAGACAGTATTTTAGCATTTTACTTTAGTGTCACTTTAAACAACAAAGTTATCAATAAAAAGCACAAAAGTGTGAATATGTGCCACTAAATAGGCTGTGAAAAGGACACTTATTTTCACTGTAAGAACCAAAATAGGAAGTGAGGTTGTGGCCTTGTTCAACCCCGACTGGAAACATACACCTAAGGTAACTCAAATACTTTACCACTCTACACGTATCTGAAAATGACTGAGAAGATGCCTCAACTATTTATTTTACAAATAAATTTTAGCAATTTTTTGGAAATATGGGCTCTGAGAATAAGGATCTACTGTAATTCCTTCTTTAGAATGTCTTTCTTGATTAGGGCTACTTGACAGAAGAACCAGCTCTTGTCAAGACATTTCTTCCTCATCCTTGAGGTCTTCATTTAAGTGTCACTTTCATGCTGGTCTCACTTGAGGCCAAGCAAGATGGATCACTTAAGCCAAGAGTTCGACACTGGCCTGGCCAACATGTTGAAACCCTGTCTCTACTAAAAACACAAAAATTAGCTGGGCTTGTTGGAGCATGCCTGTAATCCCAGCTACCCTGAAAGCCGAGGCACGAGAATGGTTTGAACCCAGGAGGCAGAGGTTGCAGTGAGCTGATACATGCCACTGCACTCCAGCCTGTACTACACAGTGACTCCGTCTCAAGGAAAAAAAAAAAAAAGCCGGGCCCGGTGGCTCTCGACTGTGATCCCAGCACTTTGGGAGGCCAAGGCAGGTGGATCATGAGGTCAGGAGTTCAAGACCAGCCTGGCCAAGATAGTGAAATCCTGTCTCTAGTAAAAATACAAAAATTAGCTGGGTGTGGTGGCGCATGCCTGTAATCCCAGCTACTCAGGAGGCTGAGGCAGAAGAATCACTTGAACCTGGAAGGCAGAGGTTGCAGTGAGCCAAGATTGCACCACTGCACTCCAGCCTGGGTCACAGAGTGAGACTCTGTCTCAAAAAAAAAAAGGAAAAAAATGTCAATTTCTCAGAGTCTGGCATTACACAGACTAAAATCAACTTAATCAAATATCAATATATTTGGCTCCTATATGTCCTATAGAATAAACATATATATACCTTTTTGCTTTTTTTCTTGAGAACTTAGGACATTGAAGATTCTTTGTGTGACTGCTGGGAGAGTGTGGGCTAACTAATAACTGGACATGCAATAGTTTCTCTAACTTCCAGACAACTCCAGCTGACTATGATTTATTCCTTACTTTCCTTTGCCCTTATCCCAGCAATCAGAACCCTGTACTCACTAAGGCAGATGGATTAATGCTGTCATCAGTGAGGTCTTCCATGAATCTCTCCAAGTTTTTGCCACTTGATTTCCATTTTTCTTTCACACTGGCCTTGTCATTGCAGTAGCCACCAATCATAAACTGCTCCAGGACTAATAGAGAAATAATTTCATCCTTACTGTGCTTTTCTGGTTGCAGCCATGAATGAAAGATCCTATAAAGTCTTTGCAATTCCTGCCTTGCATATGAATTATTGCTGTCTTGCAATGAATTGAGCACAGTTCTTGAGAACTCAGAAATCCCATCTTCTGTCTGAACGGCAGGTCCTTGGCTTTGTTGAAACTCTGAATTTCCTGATCTAAGATCATTCTCAGATGGTTCACACTGAAATAAGGTTTTTTGATCTAAAGCCATTTTCAGCAATTCTCAGAGAGACTTAATTTTGATGATTCAGTCTCTTCTCTTGTGTCTCTGGGAATTGGTTTCAACAATTGGTGGATTCTTTAAAATGGCAAGCTAGAAATAGAAAAGAGATAAGTAATTAATTGCACCACTGGCATAATTAAAGACAAACAAATCAACCAAAATGTTAAGCCTAGATGATTTTATGGATGAATTCTACCAGACATTAAAAAGAGAAGTAATTTGCCCAGTGCCATGGCGCATGCCTGTAGTCCCAGCTACTCGGGAGGCTGAGGTGGGAGGACCACTTGAGCCCAGGAGTTCTGGGCTGTAGTGTGCTATGCTGATCGGGTGTCCACACTAACTTCGGCATCAATATGGTGACCTCCCAGGAGCGGGGGGACCACCAGGTTGCCTAAGGAGGGGTAAACAGGCCCAGGTCGGAAATGGAGCAGGTCAAAACTCCTGTGCTGATCAGTAGTGGGATCGAGCCTGTGAATAGCCACTGCACTCCAGCCTGGGCAACATAGCAAGACCACGTCTCTTAAAAAAAAAAAAAAAAGAAAGAATTCAAATTTTACATAAACTCTCCCAGAGCATATGAGGAAACACTATGCACTTTTGTTATGGAAGTCAGCACTTCCTGATAATAAAATCTTGCCAATACATTAAAATAATTCAAAGCAAAATATTTGAAAATCAAATCGACTCATAAGAATACATTACAAATGGTGTTCATTTCCAAAATGCAGGAAGTTTGGATTAAAATTCAAAAATCAATGCAATTTACTTCATTAACAGGATATGGATACAAGAACATAATATAATCATCTCAATGAATGCGTTTAAAATGTCAGTGTTCATTCCTGAAAAAGGCACTTAATAAACTAGAACTATTAGGAAAATCCTTTGCTGGTCATGATGGTTCACTCCTGTAATCCCAGCACTTTGGGAGGCAGAGGTGGACGGATGACTTGAGGACAGGAGTTCGAGACCAGCCTGGACAACATGGTGAGCCACTACCTGTACTAAAAATACAAAACTTGCCGGGTGCGGTGGCTCACACCTGTAATCCCAGCACTTTGGGAGCCTGAGGCAGGTGGATCATCTGAGGTCAGGATTTTGAGCCCAGCCTGACCAATATGGTAAAACCCCATCTCTGCTAAAAATACAAAAATTAGCAGGGCATGGTGGCATGTGCCTGTAGTCCCAGCTACTTGGAAGGCTGAGATGGGAGAATTGCTTGAACGTGGGAGGCAGAGGTTGTAGTGAGCTGAGATCATGCCAATGCACTCCAGCCTGGGTGGCAGAGCAAAACTCCATCTCAAAAAAAAAAAAAAAAGACTTAATCAGGTGTGCCTGTAGACCTAACTTCTCTGGTGGTGGAGACATGAGAATCACTTGAACCCAGGAAGCGGAGGTGGCAATGAGCCAGGATCATGCCGCTGTGCTCCTGCCTGGGTGACAGAGTGAGGCTCTGTCTCAAAAAAAAAATATATATATATATATATATCCTTAATGTGATAAATATTTTACAAAGTAATTACAACAAAAATTATTAAGTTTTCTGTTTAAACTACTGTCTCTGTGAAACATTGGATTGCTCCCTAATCAGTGAAATAAGGAAATACAATATTTCATACTATAGAGTCTTGATTTTGTTTACAAAAAGTATTCAACAAATTTGGTGGGAATGTAAATCAGTTAACCTCTATGGAAAACAGTATGGAGATTTCCCAGAGAACTAAAAATAGAACTATCATTTGATACTGCAAACCTACTACTATCTACTCAAAAGAAAAGAAATCATCATATAAAAAAGACACTTGCACTCATATTTTGATTGCAGCACTACTCAAAAGAGCAAAGTCATAGAAGCAACCTAAGAGTCTCCCAGTGGTTGACTGGATAAAGAAAACGTGAAATACATACTATGGAATACTATGCAGCCATAAAAGAATGAAATTAGTTATTTGCAGCAACCATAGATGGAGCTGGAGGCCATTATCCTAAGTAAACTAACTCAGAAACAGAAAACCAAGTATCACATGTTCTCGCTTATAAGTGGAAGCTAAACAGTGGGTACACACGAACAGACACTGGGGACTCTAATGGGGGGGGAGGGAGGGAAATGGGTATTGAAAAATTATCCAATGGGTATAATGTTCACTATTTCAGTAATGGGTACACTGGAAGCCCAATTTCCATGAATATTCAAAATACTTTTATAACAAACATGCACATGTACTCCCTGAATCTAAATAAAATAAAATATTCAGCTGGGCGCGGTGGCTCACGCCTGTAATCCCAGCACTTTGGGAGGCCGAGGCAGGTGGATCATGAGGTCAAGAGATCGAGACCATCCTGGTCAACATGGTGAAACCCCATCTCTACTAAAAATACAAAAAATTAGCTGGGC
>NW_016107732.1:924439-926021 GCF_001604975.1 Cebus imitator | reverse complement strand
TGGTGGTGCACACCTGTAATCCCAGCTACTCGGGAGGTTGAACCAGGAGAATGACTTAAACCCGGGAGGCAAAGGTCACAGTGAGTAGAGATCAGACCACTGTACTTCAGCCTGGGTAACACAGAGAAACTCCATCTCAGTTGTCATCATCATCATCACCATCATCATGATCATCAGAAAATAAAGTATTAGAAACTGAGAGTAGAAGGGTGGTTGCCAAGGGCGTGCGGTGGGGCATATGGGAAGATGTTGATCAAATGGTGCAAACTCCTGGACTCGTGACTGCTCCCCACTTTGGCCTTTCAAAGTACTGAGATTACAGGCATGACTACTATGTCTATGGCAAACTTTCAGTTATAAAATAAATATGTGGCCAGGCACAATGACTCATGCCTGTAATCCCAGCACTTTGGGAGGCCGACACAGGTGGATCACTTGAGATGAAACATGGTGAAATCCCATCTCTACTAAAAATACAAAAATTAGCTGGGCGTGGTGTTGCATACCTGTAATCCCAGCTACTTGGTAGGCTGAGGCAGGAGAATTGCTTGAACCCAGGAGATGGAGGTTGCAGTGAGCTGAGATTGTGCCACTGCACTCTAGCCTGGGTGGCAGAGCAAAACTCCGTCTCAAAATAAATAAATAAATGAAATGAAATGAATAAATATGTCATTATGTCCTTCTCAGGCTAAGAAAAAAGTGGATATGCTCTGGAGATCTGATGTACAGCATGATTGCTATAGCTAATATATATTGTATGACTGAAATTTGCTAAAAGTAGATTTTCAGTGTTCTCATGATATAAAAAAGCTAAGTGGCTTTCACCTGTAATCACAGTGCTTTGGGAGGCTGAGGTTAGCATTTTACTTGAGACCAGGAATTCAAGACCAGCCTGGCCAACATGGTGAAACCCCACCTCTACTAAAAATTCAAAAATTAGCCAGGTGTGGTGGCTTGCCCTTGTAATCCCAGCTACTTGGGAGGCTGAGACATGAGAATTGCTTGAACCTGGGAGGTGGAGGTTGTAGTGAGCCAAGATCATGCCAGCTTAGGTGACAGAGCAAGACTCTGCCTCCAAAAAAAAAAAAAAAAGATAATTATAGGCCGGGTGGCTCATGCCTGTAATCCAAGCACTTTGGAGGCCAAAGCGGGCAGATCACCTGAGGTTGGGAGTTCAAGACCAGCCTGACCAACACGGTGAAACCCCGTCTTTAAAAAAAATAAATTAGGCTGGGCATGGTGGCTTATGCCTGTAATCCAAGCACTTTGGAGGCCAAGGCAAGCGGATCACCTGAGATCGGGTGTTCAAGACCAGGCTGACCAACATGGTGAAACCCCATCTTTAAAAAAAATAAAAAATAGGCCGGGCGCGGTGGCTCACGCCTGTAATCCCAGCACTTTGGGAGGCCGAGGCGGGTGGATCACGAGGTCAAGAGATCGAGACCATGCTGGTCAACACGGTGAAACCCCATCTCTACTAAAAACTACAAAAAATTGGCTGGGCATGGTGGCGCGTGCCTGTAATCCCAGCTACTCAGGAGGCTGAGGAAGGAGAATTGCCTGAACCCAGGAGGCGGAGGTT
>NW_016107732.1:920471-923954 GCF_001604975.1 Cebus imitator | reverse complement strand
CAGCTACTCAGGAGGCTGAGGCAGGAGAATTGCCTGAACCCAGGAGGCGGAGGTTGCGGTGAGCCGAGATCGCGCCATTGCACTCCAGCCTGGGTAACAAGAGCGAAACTCTGTCTCAAAAAAAAGAAAAGACAAGCCAGAATCCATACCAATGACATCTTTCTCTGGCTGAAAACTTATTAGCCGCAGACATCTACAAGGCCACTACCAGCTACACCACTGTGTTGTGAAAGGATACATTCCTTAGGAAAGATTCTTAGCACCTTTACTTTTGAATTTTTTTCCCATTAACAGTTACCATTCCTTAGAACTTCACTGCTTTAACCAAAGCTACAATTTTATGTTTATTTTTGCTACCTGTTCTTTCTCACTGTTTCAAATTCAGAAGTAAATTGAGTTTGCATTGCTTGAAATTGATTTCTAATCCCAAATCACATTACCTGGGCAATTACAGACACACCATTTGGAGTGCTGAATGGATCAAGAATTTAATCCCTTTTCTGTTAATATATTATTGCCATTTTTGTTTTTTTTTCTTCAATTTTATATATGGTTAACATTTCAAAGATTTGTGCAATTTTGAAAACAGCAAATTTCATGCCATAAAATCAGAAAATGTGACTGGTAGGAGTAATACATGGGCACACAAAAACCTAATTGCTTTCTATTTCTATTAGTTATTTCCTGCTTTGTGTTACTCTCATCTGGTCTCATTAGATCAGATCTGCCACCCTGATCGCATCAGTTAATGAGGCAGAGGTGATCTTGATTTTAAAACCTCCTCGGAGAAAACAGAATACATTTTTGCCTTTCCATAATCCATTTATCATAATGCTTCCAGTCAACGTTTATAAAATGCTAATCAGCTCACGTCACACCCGACTTTACTCTCTGGATGACTCCTCTTTGCCCTCAGGGAAAAGCACTGAGTCCTTCCTTGTATTATAATGACACTCAGTTAAATATTTCATATAATGCAACAAAAAGGAATTACTAAGCTGGGCGCAGTGGCTCACATCTGTAATCCAAGCACTTTTGGAGGCCAAAAGTGGACAAATCACTGAAGGCCTGGGCAACATGGCAAAACCCTGTCTCTACAAAAAATAGAAAAATTAGCCTGGTGTGGTGGTGTATGCCTGTGGTCCTAGCTACTCAGGAAGCTAAGGTGGAAGGATCACTTGAGCCTGGGGAGGCTGAGGCTGCAGTGAGCTGTGATCTGGGCTACTAAACTTTAACCTGGATAACAGAGACATTGTCTCAAAGAAAAAAAAAGAATTACTAGAACATAAAGCCATACAAAAGACTTTCCAAAGAGAAATCTTCAGTCACACCAGGCCTTTATACAGAGTTCACAAGATGAAGCCCTTCAGGGTCAGAGCTGTTGTAACAAAAGACCATTCCCTATACTCCTAGGAGACCCCCATATCTCTATACTTAGGACTTTTCCTGAAATAGCTATGCCTACATATACACATTCAAAGAAACAAAACTGGGAATTTTCCGTCCATTATGGAAGCTTACCTCCTTCTTCATTGACTGGGTAATCCGAGGCTGAACACTGAGCTAATGTGTGACTGGCTTTCCACACCGGGTTTATCTGATGTACCTTCCTAAGGCTGCTCCCTTTTATAGAGCCTGGGATCAGTGATTGATTTAAAGATGTGATTGGATAAGACTTGCCTTTGATTGAATTACTGATGGAATCTTCATCCAGCCACAGCTGCAGGTTATATACCATCACTGGTCCTGGATCAATAGATCATAAACAAACACATTAATATCTCTGCAGGCTAGGCGAGGTGGCTCACGCCTGCAATCCCAGCACTTCGGGAGGCCAAGGTAGGCAGATCACTTTAGGTCAGGAGTTCGAGACCAGCCTGGCTAACGTGGTGAAACCCTGTCTCTACTAAAAGTACAAAAATTAGCTGGGTGTGGTGGTGGGTGCCTGTAATCCCAGATACTTGGAAGGCTGGGGCAGAAGAATCCGTTGCACTCAGGAGGTGGAGGTTGCAGTGAGCTGAGATAGCACCACTGCACTCCAGACTGGGAGAAAGAGCAAGACTTTGTTTAAAAAACAAAAAATTGGCCGGGTGAGGTGGCTCACACCTGTAATCCTAGCACTTTGGGAGGCTGAGGGGGGTGGATCATGAGGTCAAGAAATGGAGACCATCCTGGCCAACATGGTGAAACCCCATCTCTACTAAAAAATACAAAAATTAGCTGGGCATGGTGGCATGCACCTGTAGTCCCAGCTACCTGGGAGGCTGAGGCAGGAGAATTACTTGAACCCGGGAGGCAGAGGTTGTAGTGAGCTGACATCGCACCACTGCACTCCAGCCTGGCACCTGGTGACAGAGCAAGACTCTGTCTCAAAAAAAAAAAAAAAAAAATTCTGCAGCCCTAGCCTGAGCAACAAAGCAAGACTCTGTCTCTACAAAAAATAACATAAAAAATGTTAGCCAGGGATGGTGCCATGTACCTGTAGCTTGTCTGAGCCAAGGAGTTCATAGCTGCAGTGGGTTATGACTGCCCCAATTAACTCCAGTCTGGGACACAGACGGAGACCCAGACCAAAAAATCTGCAGTAAAATGTAACAACGTCCACATTAAATGAAAATATAAAGACAAATGTTAGTCTCACAAATTCTGGTCAAGTTTAGTATAAATTACTCATACAAACGTGACAAACTTTTGCTCACACTTTTAAGTTTTCAGAGATTTATGAATTACAAGGGTGGCAGAGGGCAAGGCTAATGCTCTCTTTCTGTGCCAATTCCAGGCTGGTGAAACAAAGGGGGTTCCAGGACCCCAGAGAAGGCATTCCTAACCCATTAAAGAGGTGACAGGGGCTGAGACTAGGATTATATCAGTGGAAAGGGAGAAATTGGTGCATGTTTTATATTGAGAAAGCATATGATGTTTGATAGACTTAATGTGAGGCTTGAGGGAGAGGGAGGAGTTAAAATGGCGAGAAGCTCCTGGTCACCTAGTGTGGTGGAAGCTGTGCTGTCTTCCCTGCAATCTCCCTCCCCACTTTCCATCCTTATATAGGCTGAGACTTTGGTGGAGTTGAGAATGTATCAAAAAGGTGCGAGCCAATTACAGCCATGTGTTTCATCTGCTTCATCAGGCATGCGGCCCCTTGGGATTTGGATATTCCCCCTATTACTGTAGGGTACAGAGTTTAAATTTCCTGGTCCTGCATTGATGAAATGTCTGCTTGACTTCCCCACAATGGGAATTATGTTCTGAATTCTCATATCGTAGGACTATGTATTGGTCCATTTCTCCAAGGAGTTTCATCCATGTGTACTCCATATAGAAAAGTATCCCTGCTCCCATTAAGAGCTAATTTTCCGGCCGAGAGTGGTGGCTCACGCCTGTAATCCAAGCACTCTGGAGACCAAGGCGGGCGGATCACCTGAGGTCAGGAGTTCAAGATCAGCCTGATCAACATGGTGAAACCCCGTCTTTATTTAAAAA
>NW_016107732.1:919032-920404 GCF_001604975.1 Cebus imitator | reverse complement strand
AAGAGCTAATTTTCCACTGGTGCTTTAGGTCCTGTCACCAACTGTGGCATTAAACCAACTGTGACAGGACCTAAAGCACCAGTGGAAAATTGGCTCTTGATGGGAGCAGGGATAATTCTTTGCTACAACAATGAAAAATGTAGCTGGGTGTGGTGGCGCGTGCCTGTGGTCCCAGCTACTCAGGAGGCTGAGGTGGGAGGATCGCTTGAGCCCAGGAGTTCTGGGATGTAGTGTGCTATGCCGATCGGGTGTCTGCACTAAATTCGACATCAACATGGTGACCTACCGGTTGTGGGGGACCACCAGGTTGCCTAAAGAGGGGTGAACTGGCCCAGGTCAGAAACGGAGCAGGTAAAAACTCCCATGCTGATCAGTAGTGGGATCGCGCCTGTGAATAGCCACTGCACTCCAGACTGGGCAACATGGCGAGACCCTGTCTCTAAAAAAATTAAAAAGAGAGAAAGAAAAGAAAAAAAATTAAGAGAAAAAGAAAAATGTAGAGATTGTGAGTACCACTGGAGGTCAGTTATCAATTTGTGGTGGGATGAAATAATTTTCTGTCTGCTTCTGCAGTCTCGAGGAGTTCCTTCAGCTCTGTAAGGAGCTGTAAGAAAAAGATTTGGAGGCAAGCTGGTAACTTTTGTTTGGAGGAGGTTATTTAATTTTTGAGTGGAGGTATACAGCCAGCTGTTGGACATGCTGCTGTGTAACTGGGGGCAGTTAGACCTGGGATATGATGATATCAGTGAGAGGAGTAATAGCATCAGGGATCATAATAACTAACGTTTAAGCAGTGAGGGCATATTTGACTCTGTTCTCGATGTTTTCTGTACATTAGCCCATTTCGATTACAACAGAGCTGTAAAGTAGATCCTAAACAACTGCATTTTAACATCAAAGTAACAGAGGCACAAAGAAGTTCAGTACCTTGGCCAGTGCTACATAGCCTGTAAGTTGCAGGGGTTGGATTTGATATCTGGCTCAAGTGGGACTCCAAATGCTACATTAAGGAAGCAAAGACGCTGGCCACTGTGTAAAACCAGCAGCCTTCTAGGGAACGGGCTAATGGAGAGGAAGGGCATGAGCAGGAGGATTTACCCTTGGGGAACACAGATGGTAGAGGAAATGACTTGGTGGCACCCCAACTTAGGCATAGAATAAACAGGCACAAACATAATAAAAATAAATGTGAAAGCCACACAATAATTTGATCAAATGAGGATATTACAAAAACAATACATAATATATATAGACTTGTCAAAATTGTGTGCAATTTTATCAAATGCTTTTCTGACCAATTGGGAAGGCAAGTAGTGCTGTCTTTGGTAAAAATAGATGACATGTTTACATCCAGCATCAGCTCAACTTGTGT
>NW_016107732.1:911763-918916 GCF_001604975.1 Cebus imitator | reverse complement strand
ACGGGGTTTCACCATGTTGACCAGGATGGTCTCGATCTCTTGACCTCGTGATCCGCCCACCTCGGCCTCCCAAAGTGCTGGGATTACAGGCTTGAGCCACCGCGCCCGGCCTAGCCAATCCGTTTTCTACAGTATGTAGAAAACAATGATTTCAATTAGAATACAAAAACAAAAAACTGGTAGGAAAATAAACAAAACTGTTACTTTCTTTTTTCTTTTTTTCCAGACAGAGTCTTGCTGTGTTGCCCAGGCTGGAGTGGACTGGCACAATCTCAGCTTACTGCAACCTTTGCCCACCAGGTTTTTTTTTTTAACTTTTTTTTTAAAACTCTTACTGTTTATGTTTCTGTCCACCACGTTTAAGCAATTCTCCTGCCTCAGCCTTCAAAGTAGCTGTGCTTTAGCTGTGATTACAGGCGCTCACCACCACACTCAGCTAATTTTTGTATTTTACTAGAAACGGGTTCCACCATGTTGGCCAGGATGGCCTCGAACTCCTGACCTCAGGTGATCCGCTCACCTCGGCCTCCCAAAGTGTTGGGATTACAGGCGTGAGCTACGGCACCTGGTGACTTTTTTTTTGGAGAAGAAATATTTAGTCCATTTATTTTTGAAAGTTGTACCTACTTTAATAACAACTTCAAAAAAGGAACAACATCCATCTGGTTCTAAATGTCTTTATGAATGTAAAGGCTGGGGTCCAAGGCCAGCTTCCGAGGCAGCCCTGCGCCTCCCATAGGTGGCCGCACTTGGACCACACCACTCCATTAGCTTAAAGGAACAACAGTCGTTAAGAGAAGGAAAGAACCGGCGAGCCAGCACGTGAAGCTTATCCAATGCTTCCAGTCATACATGCAAGCTGCAGAGTCGCAGGGACGGGTGTGGATCTGGAAATTCTCCAGGGTGCACGTTTAGTGGAGACAAAGCCCCGAGTCTGTGCAGCACCTGTAGGAACCATGGTAGACATCAGCTGCTTTATGAGGATCTGATATGGTTCCTTTTTAAAAAGTGCATTCTGGGCCGGGCGCGGTGGCTCACGCCTGTAATCCCAGCACTTTGGGAGGCCGAGGTGGTTGGATCACGAGGTCAAGAGATTGAGGCCATCCTGGTCAACATGGTGAAACCCTGTCTCTACTAAAAAAAATACAAAAAATTAGCTGGGCATGGTGGCATGTGCCTATAATCACAGCTACTCAGGAGGCTCAGGCAGGAGAATTGCCTGAACCCAGGAGGCGGGGGTTGCAGTGAGCCGAGATCGCGCCATTGCACTCCAGCCTGGGTAACAAGAGCAAAACTGCGTCTCCAAAATAAATAAAATAAATAAATAAAAAGTGCATTTTTCAAAAAGCAAACTAACCAACTCCCTTTTAAATATGCATACAATACAAACATAATACATATACTTGTCAAGATTGTGTGCAAAGAACTGCCAAAATGACTTCCTCAAATTAATACATTGTCCTAAAATAATTTTCTGTAAACCTACTTGGGCCTGGCAAAGATACTTTAAGTATCAACACAACTTGGATTAATTTTAGAAAAAGGGTGACTTTAGATCAAACACACGTTTACAAAAGAACAACGATTCACCCAGCAGCTGACAGGTGCAGACTGATGTCCGTGAACCAGTCTGCTGGCTGCTTTTATATGAGCTTTTTTTTTAAGTATTAAAATTTAAAATACAAAATTTGACACCAAGTGTAAACATATTTGCGACTGCAGACACTGGAGATACCAGGTGCTTCCCTGCATTTAACAGCCTACACAAATGGTAAGGGGTGTGCTGTGGGGTTTCAGCATCCCAGGGTGGCTGGGGTGGGAGGAATGACTAGAAGCCAAGTAGATAACAATCCAGGAAAAACATCAAAACTGAAGTTACAGAAAATGGAATACCCGCAGCACAGTGACAGCTAGATTCTTTTTGCTTTTGCCTGTAGCTTGCATTAGCAGAGTCCAATATCCAATTACTATCCGCTTTACTATTCTAATCGTGCAGAGATCCCTAAAGGTAAAATACCTCTACGCTTCCAGCCAGCAGCGGGGCTGCATGAGGACTGGCAGGCTCCCAGCCCCCACATCACTTGGCCTTCTTAGTGGGTAGAACTCCCAGAATGCCGCAGGTTAAAGCCTGTTTTGCCCGCAGTCAGTCATGGAATAGCCCAGTTTAGCTTCATTGTTAATGAAGGACTTCAATCCCAGGCAGGTCTCCATAAGGAGGGGGCGCTCCAAGACCAGCACGCTTGCGCTTGTTCTGGCAAAGGACTTCTTTTCTGGCGTTTTTGACAGCTTGGATTCACAGAGCCTTGAAGCTTTCCTCGTGGCACAGAGTTGCTGTGTTCGCACCTGCACCAGCTATCGCGCGTTCTAAGAAAGTGTAGCACGTTTGTGGACCAGGGATTCCATCTGTTTATGAAAGAAAGGCGACTTTGCCTGTCCCACTGAATTCGAATCCCAAAACCTTCTCGCTTGTTGAGCGATTTCGAAACTGGAATTCTCCGCACGAGATGGCAGGTGCGGCGTTGAGAGCCATCTGGGCCACCAATATCGGGACTTATTACCTAGTAATAAAATAGCATTAGTTGAAATACAGAAGTGAATTTTTTTTTTTTGCCTCAGGAGTTAAATAACCTGTAGGATTCAAAGTGAAGAATAACAACACCGGGTGTGGTGGCTCACGCCTGTAATCCCAGCACTTTGGGAGGGCAAGGCGGGCGGATCACTTGAGCTCAGGGGTTGGAGACCAGCCTGGGCAACATGAGGAAACCCAGTCTCTACAAAAAGGACAAAAATTAGCTGGGCGTGATGGCTCGAGCCTGTAGTCCCAGTTACATGGGAGGCTAAGGCAGGAGAATCACTTGAACCCAGGAAGCGGAGGTTGCAGTGAGCTGAGATAGTGCCACTGCACTCTGTCCTGGGCAACGGAGTGAGATTCCCTCTCAAAAACAAAAACAAACAAACAAATCTCTCAGAGGTAAAAATATTTGTGTATTTTTACAATCTTGGATAAAGTAAGTCGTTAATACATACAACAGTGAAAAAAGGCATTTTTTTTTTTTTTTTTAAAGATGGGGTTTTACCATGATGGCCAGGCTGGTCTTGAACTCCTGACCTCAGGTGATCCACCCACTTCAGCCTCCCAAAGTGCTAGGATTACAGGCATGAGCCACCGTGCCCCGCCAAAAAAGGCAATTTTTAATAAAAATGAAATATTAATGAAAAATAATTGCAAATTAAAATAATCTAAAAGATATTTAAATACATAGAATGTAAAACAGAAAGTTATCAATCACCTCGATATTGTTAATAGTCCTGTCCTGGCAAATGGCCTCATGCCTGGTGAGTGGGGAAAGGAGGTGGTTTAAGAACCCCTTCATGGTCAGTCTGACTACAAACCGGGCAGACTTTTGTTAAACATTCAGGGTTGGTTGTCACGGTGGGGGAGCGTGTGTAAGTTTTTAAAAACTGGAGTTTGTGGCAATAACGCGCATGGAAGTGGTTGTGGATGTGGGAGGGAACAGAGAGTTCTTGAGATTTGGGCAAGATGAGTTTGTTGTCAAGATAACATCAGCCTTCCTTTTGGGTAGGCCCAGTGTTAGTGTGACTTGTTCCTCCTGGGTGTATGAGAAATGTGTGCTGGGAAAATGGGCAGCCATGATGGGGTACTGCGGGCCACCTGCCAGGCTGCTGAGTCTGCCAAAAAGTTTCCCTTGGGGCTGGGCGTGGTGGCTCACACCTGTAATCTCAGCACTTTGGGAGGCCGTGGCAGGCGGATCATTTGAGGTCAGGAATTCAAGACCAGCCTGTCCAACATGGTGAAACCCCGTCTTTAAAAAAAAAAAGTTTCCCTTGGTTATGGCATCTGTAGCTTTCTAGTGTTCCTTGCAATGGATAATGGTGGCCTCTAATGGTAGTTTAGCTGCCTCCAGCAACCTGTGTATCAGTTTGCCATTTACTATGGGGGTCCCTTTGGTAGTAAGAAAACCTCTTTCCTGTGAGATTAAGGCTTGGGAGTGTAGAATGTGGTATGCATACTTAAGAGTCAGTGTAAAGATTGACCCTTTTTCCTTTTGCTAGGGTGAGTGCCCTGTTAAGGTCAACTAATTCTGCCTGTTAGTAGGTGGTATGGGGGGTTTTGGCAATGATGGTGTAATCTGCTGCAGGACATGGCTCTTTAAAACAGCTCCCATCTCCTGGAAGCTGGGAAAAATAATTAAAAAAGAAAAAAAAAGAGAGAAAAAAAGAGTAAAAAATAAATAAAATAAAATAAAAAATAAAACAGCTCCCATCAATGAACCATGTAGGTACCCTCTGTAAGGAGGTCTCTGATATGTGCTGGAAAGGGGAGGAAAGGGAATCTAAAAGGTCCAAGCAGGAGTAAAAGAGTTCAGAATCAGAGATACTTATAGGGAAGAGGGTGGCTGCGTTGAGAACTTTACACCTTTGGTAGGTGATTAGAGGGTTGTTTATGTAGGAGGTGTGTATTTGTTGTAAGTAAGATAGTGGGAGGGAAAGAAGGGAGCAATGGCTCATGAATTCTTGCAGGTTATGAGAAGATGCAACGGTAATGTGTTGATAGAGGGTAAGTTTTTGCACTTCTGAGGCCAGCAGCATGGCCGCACATAAGATCCTTAAACAGGGTGGCCAACCTTGGATGACTGAGTTGTTGTTTTAAGAGACATGGGAAAAAAAAAATCCAAAACTTGTCACTTCCTAATCATTTTACTATGTTTTACTATCTACATTCTAGAGGCTATTTGCAGGTAGTAGAGTTGCAAATAAATTTACTTAGAAGTAAATTTAAGCATGGATCACTACTGTGGAAATGGTATGTTTCTGACAGCTCTTCCCAACCCCAAGTTCAGTGACATGTTGACAGTTTGATATAGGCCACAATGGGAAGTTTTACACCAGAGAAACTGGCAAACACTATAAACCATAGCCTGATTTATTGTGTCTAAACTTAAGAATGTGATAGAGAATATGTGAATAATATAGATTATATTTGAAAGTGTGTGGTATATGTGGTAATTATACTGTGCATACCATGAAAATAACTGTGGAATAAAAATTAGTTATTTGTTGATGAAAAGTGAAACAGACACAATTCCTAACAGACAAAATATATGAACAAACATTTTACCAAAGAAGACATACAGCAGGCAAATAAACACATGAAAATGTTTAATATCATGAATCCTTAGGGAAATGCAATTAAAACTACTGCACACTTAATAAAAAGGTAAATTCTAAAAGATAGACCATACCAACTATTGGCAAGGATGTGGAAAACCTGGAATTCTCATACATTCCCAGTAGGTAAGCAAGAGCAAACAGCCATTTTAGATCAATTTGGCCATTTCTTAATAAGTCAAACATTCACTTATCCTGTGTCTCAGGCACTGCACAAGGGAAGAGAAAAACTATATTTATGAAGAATTGTACGTTTGTAGCAGCTTTATTTGCAATAGCCAAAACTAGATATAAACTAAATGCTCATAAACAAGTGGATAACAAATAGTATATCCATAAAAAATGTACCACTCAGCAATAAGAATGAAAAACTCATACAAGCTTCATTGAAGAATCTCAAAATAATTATGCATCATAAATGAAACCGGAGAAAAAAAGACATTTTATAAATCAAATCATAGAAAATACAAGCTAACCTATTATAAATGAAGGTATAAATCAATGGTTGCCTTGAGGGCCAGACAGGGGAGGGAGAGATTAGAAAAAGGCCTGAGGTATATCAGAGGTGACTGATGTGTTCATTGTAATAATGATGACATAATGTGTTTTTGACTAGGTTTGGTAACCTTACATTTACTCTATTTCTTTTCTGATGGCCTTGGAGGGACACCTTGCCTCAGTGGGCAGCAAATATTGGTAATCAATGAAACTGATTTGAATTTATTCACAGGATGATGGTAGGTTACAAAGCCACATTCCTGGAAGGACACCCCCCACCCCTTTTTTCTATGTTTGTTTTCCTGACCTATGCAGCAATGGCCTTGAGGTAGACATCCCAGAAGGGCTACTGGAATACACAAAACCTTTAGATTGTCATTTTTGACAGTCACCTCAGCTACAAAAAGTACACATGCCTGGAAATTCTGAGAATGTCTGTACTCACTGATCCTGCAAAATTACTAGAACATATTACAAGGGGCATATTCCATCCAGTTTGCTGCAGTCTCAATCACCCCCTACTAATCCACATAATTGGTTTCCATACTAATTACGGTTCCCCCATTTTACAGAGACAGTAGCCTACTAAACTGTTTTGGGGCACTTGGCTCCTTGGCAGGAGCTGGGGTAGACTGCCTCAACAGTGCTGGTCATTATGTAATAATCCCTGTGGACAAGAACAAAATTCATCTTGTTCTCAGAAGCACTGGAGTTTGTCACAACAATTTCCCACTTCCTCAGGGTGTCCTTTGAGCCCACAAAAAAATCCTGGCATCCAGTCCACAAATTAAGACCATAAAACCCTGCAGTATTTCCTAGAGAGCCTTGGGTAATAATTCAAATTCAAATCAGGTAAAAACTGGAAAGACAGCTGCATTTTTCTACTATACTGTTGTCTCTGAGGCAATACAAATAATGTGACAACTCCCTCTCCAAAGGTGTTTTCTCTGTAAAGCTGGCAGGGCCCAGTTCTGTTTTGGAATTACCTCAACAGTGAATAAAACACCAACATAAAGGTAGCTTAAATAATAATGCCTTTATTATTGTAAAAAACAAAGCAAGGTGACGTAAGCAGTTCCCAAGTTGGTGACTTAGAGGCTGGGAAAAAAAAAAAAACATGGAGGTGTCATATGAAACCAACATGTCCTAAAAAAGATAGTCCTTCTTGGCAAGTTGCCAACAACACTCATATTGGGTTCTCTGGCACAAAGCTGAGTCAAGTTATTCTAAATTCTCAGATAGGAAGACAAGACTATTCATGATTTCTTCTAGCAAATGGGGAGAAATAGAATTCTGCTTTTTTGAGTAGGTTAAGGTGATAAGTGATGCACACTTTGTGGACCTCATAGGTAGTAGACATGATGTGGCTTCTGTCTCAGAAACTGTCAGTGACATAAATGGCAGAAGCCATAAATGGCAGGTGAGAAAGTGTAACACTTTTTTTTTTTTTTCTTTTTTTTTTTTT
>NW_016107732.1:908977-911568 GCF_001604975.1 Cebus imitator | reverse complement strand
TCTCGATCTCTTGACCTTGTGATCCACCCGCCTCGGCCTCCCAAAGTGCTGGGATTACAGGCTTGAGCCACCACGCCCGGCCTGAGAAAGTGTAACACTTTCTAAATGGCACGTTAGAAAGTGTAACACCTACCTGGAACTTAAGGGGAATCTGCCCACTGTGTATCTTCAGATGTTGGGGCTTCCAATTCAGGTACATGTTTCCGTCAAAAAATAGGTGTACTCCTCCAGTATAATTACACTAAAAGAAAACTGCATATTCTCCGTACAGCTAAGGCGTTTCTCCAGTGTGAACTCTCTGGTGTTGAATGAGAACAGATTTGCAACCAAAGGATTTCCCACATTCACTGCACTGATAAGGCCTTTTTCCAGTGTGTACTCTCCGGTGTTGAATGAGGCTAGAACTTTGGCTAAAGGATTTCCCACATTCACTGCACTCATAAGGCCTTTCTCCAGTGTGAACTCTCAGGTGTTTAATGAGGTTAGATTTACAGCTAAAGGATTTGCTACATTCACTGCACTCGACAGGCCTTTCTCCAGTGTGAACTCTCTGGTGGTTCTTAAGGTTGGAACTATGGCTAAAGGATTTCCCACATTCCCCACACACATAAGGCCTTTCCCCTGTGTGGACTTTCCGATGTGAACTGAAGCTGGAGCTTTGCTTAAATGATTTCCCACATTTACTGCATTCATAGGGTCTTTCTCCAGTGTGAAGTCTCCGGTGGTGAATGAGACTGGAGCTTCGACTAAAGGATTTTCCACATTCATTGCACTCATGAGGCCTTTCTCCAGTGTGAACTCTCTGGTGGTAAATGAGGCTGAAGTTTTGGCTAAAAGATTTCCCACATTCGCTGCATTCATAAGGCCTTTCACCAGTGTGAACTCTGCGATGCTGCATGAGGTTAGACCTTTGGCTAAAAGATTTCCCACATTCCCCACATTCATAAGGCCTTTCTCCAGTGTGAACTTTCCTATGGCTATTGAGGCTATAGATCTGACTAAAGGATTTCCCACATTCAGGGCACTCAAAAGGCCTTTCTCCTGTGTGAACTCTCTGATGTATAATGAAACTGGAGTAGTAGGTAAAGAATTTTCCACATTCATTGCATTCATAAGGCCTTTCTTCACTGTGGACTTTCTGGTGCTGAATAAGGTTACATCTTCGTGTACATGCTTTCCCACATTTGTTGCACTCAAAAAGCCCTTCTCTAGTGAAGATTCTCTGGTCCTGAACAAGTGTGTCTGTGTGGCTAAAGGCTTTATTGCATTTTCTCCAGTTGTGATGACTTTTTCCACTGTAAAAGGCCACCCCACACTTGTTAATGTTATTTGGCTTCTCCACTGTTTGAGCAGCCTCTTGATGGAGAAACCTCATGTTGGCCAGGAAGCCTTTCTCAATCTCCCTGCAGGTGAAGGGCTTCTCTGACACATGGACTGTGCAGCTCTTTGTAAATGAGGCTGTGTCCACATAACTTCTGAAAGGTGCTTCTTTAATGTGCTGCCTCTGGTGCTGCTGAAGATTTGCACTGATGTAGAATTGTTCTCCACATGTGTGTAGTTTCTGCCTACAATTTGTTCCTTGGTGTTCAGCCAAGTGCAAAATATCTCTCAAGACCAAGCCACATATCTCACAGGAGTAGGCATTCTGAGAAGATGAACCTTCTGAAGTTCTGAACTGTGGCACTCCTTTTACAGAAATTCTCTGTAGAATGTCTGTACCCACTGATGAGGAAGGTGCTTCCTCATGCTCCAATCCACGCCAATAACCTAAAAGTAAAGAGGTCATGGTGAAGTACATGTTACCTTTATTAGGAGGAGGCAATGCAATCGCAAATACATATCAATCACAGCAAAGAACCAGTAACATGGGCCTATTTTCAGGAAAAGTAAGTTAGGGGTCAGGTTGAGGAAGCAGCTGTTGTGCATGACTGATCCCTAAGGTCACTGAATAGGGTAGGGTAGGACCTACCAGGTACAGTGCACAAGGATAAGGTACAGCCCAGAATTAAGAGGCGTGTTGTACAATGAATACCTCTGATAATAGCTTTTAGTGAGATCATATCTGCTGGTGACAAGTGATGCTGTGAAGTATATGTTCAGGCCCAGGAAAATCTCACTGGACTAGTAAGTGGTGTTCAGGGACTATAAAGGGAGATGTGCACACTTCAGGACCCAATAATATTAGAGAACACTACAGAAGGAACACTGTGAAGAACAGGTGGGATAAAGAGTCCAGAGAAGTGAGGATTAGCCCTAGCTAGAAGTCAAAATAAAAATGACAAGTGGTGGAAATACGAAAAGGTCGAATTGAGGTGTTTCTGGCAATGGCATCAAAACAAGTCAAACAGGACAGGTTCTTGGTGCAATTTAAAGACAGACCTGCCGGGCACGGTGGCTCAAGCCTGTAATCCCAGCACTTTGGGAGGCCGAGGCGGGTGGATCACGAGGTCAAGAGATCGAGACCATCCTGGTCAAAATGGTGAAACCCCGTCTCTACTAAAAATACAAAAAATTAGCTGGGCATGGTGGTGCGTGCCTGTAATCCCAGCGACTCAGGAGGCTGGGGCAGGAGAATTGCCTGAACCTGGGAG
>NW_016107732.1:887302-906588 GCF_001604975.1 Cebus imitator | reverse complement strand
AAAAAAAAAAAAAAAAAAAAAAAAAAAAAAAAAAAAGAAAGGCTACACTAATATCATAGAACAGAGATTTTAAACCTAAAAGGGTAACAAGTGATTTAAAAGGATATTATAAACTAATAAAAGGTTCAATACAGCAAGAAGATGCAACATTCATAAACATTTATGCACCTAATAATAGACTATCAAAACACATGAAGCAAGCTGGGCACGGTGGCCCATGCCTGTAATCCCAGCTCTTTGGGAGGCTGAGGTGGGTGGATCACCTGAGGTCAGGAGTTCAAGACCAGCCTGACCAATATGGTGAAACACCATCTTTATATAAAAAACAAAACAAAACAAAACAAAACCACATGAAGCAAAAATGGACAGAACTGAAGGGAGAAATGAATGGTTCTACAATCATAGTTAGAAACATCAATATCTGACTCTCAGCAGTGGCTAGAACAATCAGAGAGAAGTAAGAAAACAGAGGAACTAACCAACCAACTAGCTCTAAAAAAATATACAAAGAGCATTCTACCCAACAACAACAGAATATAAAATTCTCCTCAGATATACCTAGAACATACTCCAGGACAGACCATAAATTAAGCCTCACTAGATTTAGAAAGATACACATCATACAAAGTATCTTCTGCAACCACAATGGGATGAGGTTGGAAACTCTTAACAGAAGGAAAGTAAAAAATTTATAAATCTGTAGAAATTAATACAATATTGAACAACCAATGGCACCACAAAGAAATCACAAGGGAAATTAGAAAACAGTTAAGAGATGAATGAAAATGAAAATAACCTACCAAAACTTGAGATGCAGTAAAAGCAGTACTAAAGGGGAAATTTGTGGCTATAAACACTTACATTAAAAAAGAAGAGGCTGGGCACGGTAGCTCACGCCTGTAATCCCAGCACTTTGGGAGGCTGGGGTGGGCGGATCCAAGGTCAGGAGTTCAAGACCAGCCTGGCCAATATGGTGAAACCTCATCTCTACTAAATATACAAAAATTAGCTCGGCATGGTGGTGTATGCCTGTAGTCCCAGCTACTCTGGAGGCTGAAGCAGGAGAATTGCTTGAACGTAAGAGGCGGAGGTGGCAGCAAGTTGAGATCGTGCCACTGCACTCCAGCTTGATAACAGAGTAAAAAAAGAAGAAAGATCTCAACAATCTATTTTTACAACTTAAGAGATTATAAAAAGAAGAAAAAACTAAAACCAAAGCTGACAGGAAAAAAATAATGACTAAAGCCTAGATAAATAAAATAGAGAAGAGAAAAACAATAGAACCAAAAATAAAATTAAAAGGTGTTTCTTTGAAAAAGTTACAAAATTGACAAACCTGGCTCACGCCTGTAATCCCAGCACTTTGGGAGACCGAGGTGGGTGGATCACCTGAGGTCAGGAGTTCAAGGCCAGCCTGGTCAACATGGTGAAACCCCATCTCTATTAAAAATACAAAAACTAGCCAGGTGTGGTGGCGTGTGCCCGTAACCCCAGCTACTTGGGAGGCCAAGGCAGGAGAATTGCTTGAACTCAGAAAGCGAGGTTTCAGTGAGCCACGACCACACCACTGCACTCCAGCCTAGAAGACAGAGCAAGACTCCATCTCAAACAACAACAACAACAAAACAAAAACCACTGACAAACCTTAATGAAAAGCCCTGGACCTGATGGCTTCACAGATAAATTCTACCAATCTTAACTAAGAACATGTATCCTTTTCAAAATCTCTCAAAAACTGTAGCACACACACTTCTAACTCATTCTATATGGCCAGCATTACCCTGATTCCAAATGGCATGAAGATAGTGTAAGAAAAGAAAGCTATGGGGCCAGGTGTGGTGGCTCATGCCTGTAATTCTAGCACTTTGGGAGGCTGAGGAGGGCAGATCACGAGGTTAGGCATTCGACAGCAGTCTGACCAACATGGTGAAACCCCATCTGTACTAAAAATACAAAAAACATTTTTTTTTAAAATTGCATTTTAGGTTTTGGGTTATATGTGAAGAACATGCAAGATTGTTGCATAGGTACACACATGGCAGCGTGATTTGCTGCCTTCCTCCCCTTCACCTATATCTGGGATTTCTCCCCATGCTATCTCTCCCCAACTCCCCACCCCCTGCTGTCCCTCCCCTATTTCCCCTCAACAGACCCCAGTGTGTGATGCTCCCCTCCGTGTCCATGTGTTCTTATTGTTCAACACCCATCTATAAGTGAGAATATGCGGTGTTTGATTTTCTGTTCTTGTGTCAGTTTGCTGAGAATGATGGTTTCCAGGTTCGTCCATGTCCCTACAAAGGACATGAACTCATCATTTTTGATGGCTGCATAATATTCCATGGTGTGTATGTGCCACATTTTCCAGCTACTCTGGAGGCTAAGGCAGGAAAATTGCTTGAACCTTGGAAGCTGAGGTTGCAATGAGCCAAGATCGTACCACTGCAATCCAGCCTGGGTGACAGAGAGAGATTGTCTCAAAAAGAAAATAAAGAAAGCTACAGACCAATATCCTTGATGATTATTAACGCAAAAACCATCAATCAGGCTGGGTGCGGTAGCTCACGCCTATAATCCCAGCGCTTTGGGAGGCCGAGACGGGTGGATCACGAGGTCAAGAGATCGAGACCATCCTGGTCAACACAGTGAAGCCCTGTCTCTACTAAAAATACAAAAATTAGCTATGCATGGTGGCGCATGCCTGTAGTCCCAGCTACTCAGGAGGCTGAGGCAGGAGAATTGCTTGAACCCAGGAGACGGAGGTTGCGGTGAGCTGAGATTGCGCCATTGCACTCCAGCCTGGGTAACAAGAGCGAAACTCCGTCTCAAAAAAAAAAAAAAAACAAAAAAAACCCATCAATCAAATATTAGTAAATTGAATTCAACAGCATATTAAAAAGATTTTGTACTAAGAACAACTAGAATTTATTTCTGGAATGCAAGGATAGTTCAACAAACAAAAACTGATCAAAGTGGTGGCTTGCACCTGTAATCCCAGCTACTTGAGATTCTGAGGCAGGAGGATCGCTTGAGGTCAGGAGCTTAAGACCAACCTGTGTAACATAGCAAGACCCCATCTTTAAAAAAATTAAAACAATCACCTCAGCTGATGCACTAAAAGCATTAGACAATATGCAACACTTTTTTTGTGAGGAAAACACTCAGCAAACCAGGAGTAGAGTGAATTTACCTAAACATAATAAAAGTCATATGCAAAAACAAAACAAAACACACAGGTAAAATTATACTCAACAATGAAAGACTGAAAGCTTCTCCTCTAAGATAAGGAACAATATAAGGATGCCCACTTTTAGCACTTCTGTTCAATGTAGCAATTAGGCAAGAAAAAGAAAGAAAAGGGACCAAAATGGGAAAATAGGGGTGAAATTATCCCTGTTCACAGATGATAAACATGAAATACCATAAAGATTCCACCAAAAAACTGTTACAATAAACAAACTCAGCAAATAGAAGAATACAAATACAACATGCAAAAATCAGTTACGTTTTATACATTAATGATGAACAATTTGAAAGTATACAATTCGACTTATAATTATACCAAAAAGAATAAAACATTAAAGATTAACTTATCCAAACAAGTAAAAGCCTTGTGCACTGGAAACTACAAAATATTGCCAAAATGAGGGCTGAATGCGGTGCCTCACACCTGTGATCTCAGCACTTTGGGAGGCTAAGGTGGGCAGATCATGAGGTCAGGAGTTCAAGACCAGCCTGACCAGCATGGTGAAACCCTGTCTCTACAAAAAATACAAAAATTAGCTGGGCATGGTGGCACATGCCTCTAATCCCAGCTACTCAGGAGGCTGAGGCAGGAGAATTGCTTGAACCCGGGAGGTGGAAGTTGCAGAGAACAGAGATTGTGCCACTGCATTCCAGACTGGGTGACAGAGTGAAATTACATCTCCAAAATAAAATAAAATAGCTAAAATGAATTAAAGAAAACATTAATAAATGAAAATACATTACGTGCATGTTCATGGACTAGAGGACTCAATATTGTTACGATGTCTATACTAGCCAAAGTAATCTATAGAAAATATGATACCTATCAAAATCCCAATGACATAATTTTGCAGAAATAGAAAAATCCATCCTAAAATTTATGTGAAATATCAAGTAACACAGAATAGCTAAAACAATCTTGAAAAAGATGGAAGTCGGAAGATTCACACTTCATAATTTCAAAACTTATTGCAAAACTATGGAAATTAAAACAGTGTGTTAGTCCCATAAAGATACACACATAGACCAATGAACTAGAAGAAACCCCAGAAATGCCAGGCATGGTGGCTCACGCCTGTAATCCTAGCACTATGGGAGGCTGTGGTGGGTGTATCACCTGAGGTCAGGAGTTCAAGACCAGCCTGGCCATCATGGTGAAACCCCATCTTTAAAAAAAAAAAACAAAAAAAAAAAGAAACCCCAGAAATAAACCCTCAAATATCTGGCCAAATGATTTTTGAACAGGAGGCTAAGACCACTCAATGGGGAAAGAAGACAGATTTTTCTTTTCTTTTTTTTTTTCAGATGGAGTCTTGCTCTGTCACCAGGTTGGTGTACAGTGGCGTGATCTCAGCTCACTGCAACCTCTGCCTCTTGGGTTCAAGCGATTCTCCTGCCTCAACCTTCAGAGTAGCTAGGATTACAGGCGCGCGCCACCATGCCCAGTTAAGTTTTGAATTTTTGGTAGAGATGGGGTTTCACCATGTTGGCCAGGATGGTCTCAATCGCTTGACCTTAATATTCGCCTACCTCAGCCTACCAAAGAGTTGGGTTTACAGGCGTGAACCACTGCACCTGGCGAAGACAGATTTTTCAACATATGCTAGGAAAACTGGGTATCTACATGCGAAAGAATGAAGTTGGACCCTTAGCTGATACCACATATAAAAGTTAAATCAAAAAGAATCAAAGATCTGAACTTAAGCACTAAAACCATAAAACTCTTAAAGAACGCAAAGAAAAAGCTTCATGACCTGTCAACGATTCCTTGGATATGATATAAAAAGCACAGACAATAAAAGTAAAGCAGTAAAACTGAATTCATCTAAATGAGAAATGTGTGCATCAAAGGATCCTATTAACACACTAAAAAGGCAACTCACAGAATAAGAGAAAACATTTGCAAATCACACATCTGATAAAGGAATATGCAGAACACACAGATAACTCTTACAGCTCAATAAAAAGTTATATTTAATACTTCTAATTGATTATAATTAATAAAACCCAATTTAAAAATAGGCAAAGGACTTGAATAAACAACATCATTTGAAGATATACAAACAGCCAATCAGCATATGAACAGATGCTATCAGTAACCTGCAAATCACAACCACAATGAGATATCACTTCACACCCATTTGGATGACTTATCTGTACACCCATGTTCATAGTAACATTATTCACAACAGCCAGAAGGTGAAAACAACCTGTGTCTACTGATGAAGAAATGGATAAACAAACTGTAATACATATAAAAGAGTATCATTCAGCCTTAAAAAGAAGCAATTCTGATACATGTTACAACATGGATGAACCCTGAAGATATTATGCTAAGTGAAGTAAGCCAGAAAAAAAAGAACAAATACTGTGTGATCCCACTCATATGAGGTAAATAGACAAATTCATACAGACCAAAAGCAAAATGGTGGTTGCCAGGGGATGGGAGGGGTTATTGTTTAATGGGTACAAAGTTTCAGTTTTATAAGATGAAAAACTTCTATAGAAGGATGGTGATGATGACTGCATAACAATGTAAATGTACTAAATGCTAGTGAACCGTATACTTGAAAATGATTGAAATGGTAAATTTTATTATATATACTTTACAATTAAAAACAAACACCTTGGAGGAGATTTCTATAAGAACAGTCTGTGTAAACAGTGACAATGACAGTAACTACATTTCATGTCACAGTCAAGCACAAATAAATGTCAGGTACACAAAGCGGGGGAAACCCGGGTGCCATAGACCTAGAAAGTCACCAGACAGGGAGAAGGCAAGTCAGGTGGGATCTATTAGGTTTACTTTAAGACTACTAATCCCAAATCCTTACCCAAGACGCTTTTGGGCTGGGACGATAAGGGAAGTAGGCTTGCACTCAGTCTACAACATCCACCCAGGGAACTGGGGAAAGAAGCAGAGGACAGAGCTGCTCCTGAGGAAAGAAGCACAGATCCTAGTCCAGAGCACAAGGGTTGAGTATGAGGGCCTTACCCATGGAGGACGTAAGTACAAAGTTCTCCAACATCACATCGAAGTACAGGTGTTTCTGAGTCTCATCAAGGAGATCCCATTCCTCCCAGGAGAAGTACACAGCCACATCTTCAAAGGTCACACTTCCCTAGCATAATAGGGATTGATGAAACCATGAACAGTCTCACTTTGAAAGACTCAAAATCCACGTCCCCACACCTTCTCCTCCCAAGCTCCCCAAGTCAGAAGAGACATCAGATCTTGGTGTCATTGATCCCTGCTATCTCTTCACATTCCCATTGGTCATTGTGTTTTCCACTCTGCATCCTACCAACACTTGCATTAGAAAAACTGCCCTCCTCTGATCCCAAACTCCAACTTCCTCACAATAGATGCCAAATTTCACAGAAATAAAGGAAACCTGCAGTTCCCTGAACCAGCTCAGCCTTATCTCCAAGGAGTTCCAAAAGCTGGTACCTACCTGTTCCTAACATAAGCTTTCACACCTTTCCATGGGCTGCCCCAAATGGAAACACTGGCCTGGACTCAGGACCCTGGGCTCAGAGATTCTCCAGGGTTCCCAAACCAACGGCTGAGAGAATGGTAGTTAAGTCCCATGACAACACAAATCTAAAGAAAAATATCTGTGTTTGGGGAGGGAGGGACATTCCAGACCAGTGAGGGGGTGAGATACCTCCATTTACCTATGTAGGTTCCGAAAGCACGTCTGTAGCTATGGGAACATGTGGAAAGACGCAAGCTTCAGAGGAATGTGATCATGGCAGTGCTCTACGGACACAGGCCTTCCCTGTACCCTTGTCCCGGCCCAGAGCCATGTAACTTTGGGTTGACTGTTTAACCTGTGTGCCTCAGTCCTTAGTGCTGCCTCTTACCAGTTTTTGTGGCCTTAGAAAAATACTCAACCTCCCTCTGCCTCAACGTTCTCATACATCTCTAGTCTTTTCTTCCACTGAAGAGCCCGCAGAGGATTTTTCAAATCCTAACTCAGATGGTATCTCCCATTTGCCCAAGCTCTCTATGGCTCCCGCGGCCTAAGAATAAAGGTAGATCTCTCTCAAACGCTGTTCCCTGCAGTGACGACGTGGAGTCCAGGTCCCTGAATGGCCCCTTCTCGGTCGCCCAACTAAGATCTGGACGCGCTGGTCCTATCCCCTGTCCCCCTGCCCACCACATCGGGTGTCAGAAACAAGGGCCCCACCCGCGAGCCTCAGTGTCCCCGACTCTGAGCTACAGACATGAACAGATGCCCCTCACTTGGGACTTAAGCATATCGGTCTCGGGAGGCCCGGAGGTCGCTGTGCTCACCGGAGCTGGGTCCGTCAGTGCAGTCGCCATCCGGGTCGGCGGGCGGAACTGGACCGGACGCTGCGGGCGACCGGGCGGGAACCCGAGCACCGCTATCCCAAGGCCGGCCTCGCGGGCGGCTCTGCCCCCGACTCTCAGACCTGACTCTCGCGCCTTCATTGTCCGTCACTTCGGTCCTGATGCGGCGCACCAGAGCGGCTGACGGAGAGAGCGGAACGGAGGGCAGCCAAAATGACCGCTGCGAATAAGCCAGCAGTCCCGCTCCGCGGGGTACGCCCACACGGAAATCTCCCCGTCTTGGACTTGCGTTGGATCGTCGTACTGCCGCTCGACGCAAGGCTTTCTGGGTAATGTAGTCTCCTTAATGCTGCGGCGGAGGGCGCCCTGCGAGCAGACGGCTGGGAATGCTTGGGAAGCTGCGTCTCCCGCCCTCCAGGGCGACTGAGGCGCTTCGGGTTTTGAGGTCTTAAGTACGTTGACGTTTGAACAACACAGGTTTGAACTGTGCTTAGGTACAGATCTAACAAAATATGTACAAGATCTATATGAGAAAAACTACAAGACTGATGCAATAAATAAAAAATGAACTAAATAAATGGAGAGACATTCATATTTATACATAGGATGACTTGGTATTGTCATTGTCATTGATCTACAGATTCAATGCAATCCCAATCAAAATCCCAGCAAGTTAGTGAATACTGACAACGTGATTTTAAAATTTACATGGAAAAGCAAAAGATCTTAGAAAAGCCAACTCAATACTGAAGATGAACAAAGTCAGACGACTAACACTGCCTGACTTCTAGACTTACTATAAAGTTACAGTAATGAAGACAGTATGGCATTGGAAGAATAGACAAATAGAACCATGAAACAGAATAAAGATCCCAGAAGTAGACCCACAAAAATACAGTCAAATAATCTTTGACAAAGAAGCAAAGAAAAAACAATGGAGAAAAGATGATCTTTTTAACAAATGCTACTAGAACAATTAGACATCCACATACAAAAGACTGCATGAGCCTAGACAGATTATATGTCCTTTATAAAAGTTAACTCAAAATGGATCATAAACCTAAATGTAAAATGCAAAACTATAAAACTCAAAAGATAACATAGGAGAAAATTACGATGACCTCAGAAATGGTGATGACTTTTGAGATATAACACCAAAGGCATGATCTATGAAAGAAATAATTGATAAAAAAAAAAAGAAACAAATAATTGATAAGCTTGGCTCAATTAAAATAAAAAACTTCTGGCCGGGCGCGGTGGCTCAAGCCTGTAATCCCAGCACTTTGGGAGGCCAAGGCGGGTGGATCACAAGGTCAAGAGATCGAGACCATCCTGGTCAACATGGTGAAACCCCATCTCTACTAAAAATACAAAAATTCAGCTGGGCATGGTGGCGTGTGCCTGTAATCCCAGCTACTCAGGAGGCTGAGGCAGGAGAATTGCCTGAACCCAGGAGGTGGAGGTTGTGGTGAGCCGAGATGGCGCCATTGCACTCCAGCCTGGGTAACAAGAGCGAAACTCCGTCTCAAAAAAAAAAAAAAAAAAAAACAACGAAAAAAAAAAAAAAAAAAAAAAAAAAAAAAAACTTCTGTTCCATGAAATACACTGTCAAGATAATGAGAAGACAAGCTGGGAGAAAATATCTGCAAAAGACATATCTGATAACGAACTGTTACCCTAAAGATACAGAAAAAAAAACTTTCATAAAACTCAACAATAAGAAAACAACCAAATTTTAAAATGGGCAAAAGATCTGGACCCTTTCCTAACGATATGCAGATGGTAAGTAAGCAGTTGAAAGGATGTTCAACATCACTATGCCGTTAAGGTAATGCAAATTAAAGCAATGAGATACCACTACACACCTATTAGAGTGGCCAAAATTTAAAATACTGAAAGCACCACATGCTGCCAAGGATATGGAGCAACAGGAATTCTCCTTCATTGTTGGTGGGAATGTAAAATGGTACAACCACTTTGAAAGATGGTTTAACAGTTTCTCACAAAATTAAACACATATAATCCAGCAATTATGCTCTTGGTATTTATCCAATTGAGTTGAAAATTTATGTTTCACGGAAAACCCTGTAAATGAATTTTACAGCAGCTTTGTTCATCATTAGCAGAGCTTGGAGGGAAACCAAATGTCCTTGTAGTAGGTGAATGGGTAAATTAATTATGGTACATCCAGACAATGGAATGTTGTTCAGCACTACAAAGAAAAATCTATCAAGTCATGAAGACATGGTGGAAACTTAAATGCATATACTGAGTGAAAGAAGCCAATTTGAAAAAGCTATATGATGTTTGATTTCTATTATATGGCATTCTGGAAAAGGCAAAAGTATGGAGATAGTAAAATGGTCAGTGGTTGCTCGTGGGTAGGCATAAAGGAGGGATGAATAGGTAGAACTAAGAGGATCTCTAGGGAAGTGAAACTATTCTGTGCATACCGTAATGGATAAGTCATACTTTTGCCAAAACCCATAGAATGTACAGTGAGAATGAACTTTAATGTAAACTATGGACATTGGGTGATGACAATGTGTCGGTGCAGATTCACTGATTATAACAAATGTGCCACTCTGTTTGGAGATGTTAATAGTGGGGGACGTTGAATGTATTGTGGAGAAATGGGTTATATGGAAACTCTGTTACCTTCTGCTCACTGTTGCTGTGAACCTAAAACTGCTTTTACAAAATACTTTTATTTAATACTGGGAAATTGGTGGCGGGGAGGGAGATGGGTATCTTACCAAATAATTGTGACGGAGGCCTGTAAATGAATGCATGGGGTAGAACAGGAAGGAAGGGAAAAGGGAAAGAGAGGGAAAGGGGACACAAGAGAGAACCTTGGCTACATGAAGGGATAATAGAACACTCAAGACAGGAAAGGACACTTTCTGAGAGAGCGGCTCCTGCAGCCGCGCAGGCGGTGAATCCCTCAAGCATACCTGCAGGACCTCCCCAGCATGGGCCGGGCGGAGACGACTTTCTGAAAATGTGCCTCTATCCAGAAGGTGACGCGGATTCTTCCTTTGAATGTTCCACAGAAGGGGTCCAGGAGAGCAAGGGGGTGGCAGGGGGCAAGTTTTGGGGGGATTACACCTTCAGGATCTGTAGGGGAGAGAAACTGAGACCTCAGGCCTACAACCATATGGAACTTAATTCTGTCAACAAACCAAATGAGAGGAATCTGATGCCATAGAGCCCCCTGAAAGTAACAACTTCCCAGCATCGGGAATAGCTGGGGCCACAGGGACTTCGCAGGTATGAAGGCGCTGGGGCTGGCCGGACCTAGGTGTCTTGGCGGGGGTCGGGTGCCAAGGGATGGGCACCCAGTTGGTGAGTCTGAGAGAGCTCTGGAGCCACCGGCCCATCCCTATAGGCTTTCTGGCCTCCCGGAGCCAGGTCAGCAGCCCAGCTCCTGGGATATTCACGGCGTAGCTGGCGCCGCCTGGGCGTTCCCTTCGCACCTGGTGGGTTTTCAGAGGTCTCATCCAATTCCCGGGCTGCCCCCACGTCTCACCCAGCCTCCAGCCCTAACCCGCGCATTTGTGGGCACAACCCCAGCAGAGTCCAGGGCTCCTCTGCCCCGTGCGCCTCCCCGCACACTGGCCTGCACCGCATCTCGGGCTCCCGGGCCCCCACGGCTCACCTGACGCCGGTGCCCAAAGTTTCTTGGCTGCTCCCCAACCCCGCTGTAAAATTCCCGCCTACCCCGCGGGTACAGGCTGACGCTGCCCTCCTGAAACGCTTTCCAGTCCATTTTGAAACCCAGCCTCGGCGGCATCTTCCGCTGAGCCCATGGGAAAGCGGAGGAGCCCTGAACTCTGCTGGGGCTGCGCCCACAAATGCGCGGGTTGGGGCGTGAGCCACAGCGCCCGGCCCCATCCTGTTATCCTTAAAGTTCCTTTTCTCAAATTGTCACCAACTCTCACATCCTGAGAACATTCTTATGACTGACTCTTTGCTATGTTTGACACACATTCTTGATGGGACTCCTCCCTCCCACCAGATTGAACCTGCACTTCATCCAAATTTCGCTCTTTTCAGGCTGTTTGTATGGAGCAGAGGATGAGGAAGCACCTTCTGCCGAGAGTGTTTCTGTGGAAGGACTCTCACAGGTCAGGACTCCAAAGGCAAGGCCGTGCACCCGTAAGAGTGACTCCTGTGTGATTTGTATCCCAGTCCTGAGAGATACTTTACGCTTTTGCTGAGCTCCAAGCCACATACCCTGGACAGAAATTACACTTGGTTGGGGCATCAGGAAGTTTCTGGTTGAGAGCAAATCTTCATCAGCTTCAGAAGATTGATAGTGGAGAGAAACTCTAAAATAGATGGAGTTCAAGCCTCATTTGTGCCGAACTGCAGATTCCATTTATCAGGAAAGCCCTTCAACGTTGGGGAAGTTGTGAGGGACTTCCCAGCCACCTCAGGGCTTCTCCAGCATCAGGCCACTCCCAGCAGTGAGAGACCACACAGCAGCATTCGACACTGCAGAGTTCTCACCGGACAAAGGCCTTTCAAATACATTGAGTCTGGGAAGTATTTTAGCAAGAAATTTGTACTCATTCAACACCAAAGAGTTTACTCTGCAGAAAGGCCCTATGAGTGTAGTTAATGTGGGAAATCCTTCAGCCGCGTCGTGACCTCTCACCACAGGAGATCTCACCCTGGAACAAGGTCTTACGAGTACAGTGACTGTGGAAAGTCTTTTAGCCAAAATTTCTGCTTATTTCAACACAGTTGGATGGATACTAGAGCAAGGACTCGTGACCGCAATGAACGTGGGAAATCATTTAGTGGTAAAACTAAACTCATTCAACACCAAAGAGTTCACACTGGAGAAAGGCATTATGAGTACAGTGAATGCAGCAAATACTTTCACCAGGAAGAGTTCACACTGAAAAAGACCTTATGAGTGCACTGAATGTGGGAAATTTTTTAGCTGCTGCAATAACCTTTCTTGTCACAGGAGAACTCACATTAGAACAAGACCTTTTGAGTGCAAAGAATGGGGGAAATTATTTGGTTGCAATAATGACCTCATTCACCACCAAAGGTGTCACACTAGAGAAAGGCCTTATGAGTGCAGTGAATGTGGGAAAGTTTTTAGTTACAGCTCCCGCCTGATTCAACACAGGAAGACTCACACTAGTGTGTGACCTTATGAGCGCACTGAATGTGGGAAATCATTTAGTTGCAAAACTGTTCTCATTTGACACAAGACAGTTCATAATGAATAAGGCCTTATGGGTGCAACGAATACGGGAAATCCTTTATCTGTAAAATTCACCTTATGCAACACCAGAGAGTTCACACTGGAGAAAGGCCTTATGCGTGCAGCAAATGTGGGACGTCCTTTGGCCAAAGCTCTGCTCTCCTTCAGCACCTGAGAGTTCACACTGGAGAAAGACCTTATGAGTGCAGGAAACGTGGGAAGTCTTTTAGCCGAAGCTCTGCTCTCCTTCAGCATCTGAGAGTGCACAATGGAGAAAGGCCTTATGAGTGCAGTGAATGTGCGAAATCCTTTCGGCAGGTATTAAGTTTTCATTTGACATCAAAGTGTTCACTCTGAGGAAAGGCTTTGTGAGTGCAGTGAATGTGGAAAATCTTTTACTCGCAAATACTCCCTCATTCAGCACAAGACAGTTCATGCTGAAGAAAGGTCTTACAGTTAAGGTGGGAAATGTTTTTACTGTCTTTATTATGTATTTATTTTTGAGACAGGACCTTACCCTTTCACCCAGGCTGCAATGCAGTGGCGCAATCTTGGCTCACTGCAGCCTGGATCTCTCAGGCTTAGGAATCCTCCTACATCAGCCTTTCAAGTAGCTGGGACCACAAGTGCACACCACCATACCCAGCCAATTTTTGTATTTTTAGTAGAGACAAGGGTTTCACCGTGTTGCCCAGGCTGGTCTTGAACACCTGGGCTCGAGCAATTCACACACCTTGGTCTCCCAAAGTGCTGGAATTACCGGCATGAGCCACCATATTTAGCCATAAATCTTTTAGCCCAAGCTCTGGCCTCTTTCATCACAGGAAGACTCACGTGCAGTGAATATAGCAGATTCTTTAGTTGCATTTAAAGTGTTTCCATAGGACAAAACCCTTAAATATGCAGCAAATATGCTTTTTCCTTAGTATGACGATGCTAGAAGCTAGTCTTTGAGAAGAGCCTCCTCCCAATTTAAATCTCATGTATACAAACATCTATGGATTTCCCATAAGTTTGAGGTATCTGAGAAGCATGTGCAGCTGTTTTACTCTCTAAACTCGCCCAGGGATCTTACCAGATTGATGTCACTGCCAGTTTCTATAGCTGAAGCCATTTCATCTCTACTACCTGGGTGATCCACAGAGTATGTGTCAGTCACTGTCCCAACGTGTTCAGAGAGGCAGACTTCTTCTATTAGTTGGAAGAAATCACGAGTAGTCTGAGCTCTTAGGGGGTACTCATTCCCTCCTTTCTGATACTTAGGGCATGACTGTACCTCAGTTTTGGCCCTGGGACCTAATCTGAGTTCTGCTAGTGGTTGGTAGAGTAGGCCTGCCTTTTTCAGAGACATTGTTTGCCTCAGGTGATGATTTTCATGAAGTATTTTCAAATTCCAAGTCATCAAATCAGGATTTGCCTATTGTACATTGCATTGCTCTGCAGTGATAAAGTCCTTTTTCTTTAAGTACCTTTAATTTTGTAAGTTCCGTTCACTATGGAGTAGTTTGGAAGCGTAATAGGACTCTGCCAGGTTAAAGGGGTAAGTAACTTTTGTGGGGATCCAAACATTGTATGCCTCACAGAGGACAGTATGGGGAAAGTATAGCCGTTGTTTCATTTGGGGCCTATTTTGCTACTCTGTGAAAATAGAAAATTAATTTGCATCTCAAATCATGCAGAAAACATTTCATCCCCAAAGCTGCCAATATCTGAGGAATTCCTCTACAGAGAAGAACCAAACAGTTGGCTAAAATCAGGTTCTTGAGAATCCAATCCATGGGCTTTAACCTCCAACCACTGCAAGAAATGAAGACTTAGCAACAGAAGAGCAAGGTGTTGCCCAGTTGATCCCAACTCTTGTCTGAGATAAAGATGATTCCCATTGTCAGGTCTGTGGACAGCATTCAGTCACAGCAATGACATTTTCATTCAGAGTCAGAAAATCCTGGAAATAAAGGCCGGTGGCGTATTTTATCAAGGCAATTTCTCACTGCAACATTCTTTGTATTTCTCTAAGGTTCAATTTAAATGTGTGTGTGTGTGTGTGTGTGTGTGTGTTTGTTTGCTGTTGTTTAGGGTTTTCTAATTATATGTACCCATATTAACTTATCCTTATAAAATGTACCATTTTCTAGTCTACCTATGTACCAATATATTTCTGCACAGTGCTCAAATATTTATTTGCCAACTAAGTAATATGCCATAGGGCAGTCTCCTGTTGGTATGAAAATGCAGCAATACAAATTACAGTATGGATAGCCTATAGTAGAATAGAGAACAATTCACCGTGATCAAATTGGATTATTCATTGTAAATGCAGTCCCATGTTAGGATGGTGAAGCCAACGATTCACTTTTATTTCACTTAGGTGCAAATCTACAATGACCACTATCACAGAAAATATTAAAAAACTTTACAGTCTACCCCAAACGATAGAGCACGAAAATTATTTTTTAAGGCTAGTTAAGTGAAGCAGTAGGAATGGAGAGGGAACGAAGAGAGCTGTAACTAACTGTGATCAATTAGTTGTAAACACCACTGCCTGGGCATGAAAATTAAAGTATGAAACACTGTCAAGGAAAAACACAAAATAATTTTATTTATAGAGGATATAATTACCTTTTTTATCTATGTAGAGGATTAATTCAAAATTTAGTAGAATTAATGATACATAAATGAAAGAAAAATGTTTCATGTAAAATCAATGGTTTTCATATGTATCTCAGCAGCCATTAGTATAAAAATGTATTTAAAATACTTACTTCACAACTTCCTTAAATTTCCACGAAACCCTTGAATAATGATTAAGAAGTGTGGATTACAGGAATAGTGAAAATGTAGTTCTAAAGGCATTAACAGAATCCATAAATAAACAGAGACACCCTCTGTCCCTGGATATGACTGTTGGAAAGAGCTCTAATGTCACATGATGAATCTATAACATCATCACAATTTTGATTAGTTTTCATGGTTTAGAAAACTAACCATTTTCTAAATGTTTATTTTTATATTATTCAAAGGATAATTTGACCAACAAATGTGAACTGGAAAATTATACTAAAATATTGAAAGAGTAATTAGAAAACTAAATGTGAAAAATGATTGTGCTCTACTATTAATCAAATTATTGCATAAAATTTATATATCAAAATTTAGGGGTGGGCGTGGTGGCTCATACCTGTAATCCCAGCACTTTGGAAGGTCGAGGCGGATGGATCACAAGGTCAGGAATTCAAGACTAGCCTGGCCAACACGGCAAAACCCCATCTCTAGTAAAAATACAAAAATTTAGCTGGCCGTGGTGGCAGGCACCTGTAATCCCAGCTACTTGGTAGGCTGAGGCAGGAGAATTGCTTGAACCTGGGAGCAGAGGTTGCAGTGAGCTGAGACCATACCACAGCGCTCCAGCCTGGGCAACAGAGTGAGATTCCATCTAAAAAAAAAACAAAAAAACTTGGCATTTATACAAAACATATATTATTATACTAAATAAAGAGTCCCTGAATGGGAGTTAATGTTGTAGCCTTCAAGAAATAAAACAAATTCTGGTTATATTAACCAACACATAATGTAGCAGTGTCCAATCTCGGCAATGTCCCCTTGGAAGTATCATGTCAGATGAGGGCAGGATGTTTTGAGGCTGCTCCAGTAGTGCTACGGAATGTGGCAGAGCTTTGGATTGAGGTAATGACAAATGAAATGTTAAAAGAAACATACATTTTACCAGTTATTCAGAGGAGCATTGTCAAACCCCTCTACATCACAGGTTACTTATGCTGGCATCAAGCTAAGCAGGGCTCACACTCACCCACACGAGTGGCAATTTGATAAACTCTAGACAAAACTATGGAATCTTGTTGTCAAAATATCAGTGAATTGTGTAGGAGTCCCAGTTTATCAACAGTTAGCTGAACAGTCATAAGTTATGTCAATTTGTATTTTTTCCCTCCTTGCTAAATTGGAGGGTTTAGCTTCCCAGCCTACTCATATCATTAACTGTGGCATGTATCAGTAGATATCTCTCCCCTTCTCTGCTATGAAATTTAAATGTGTCCTCCCTAGCAAGACACATACACACACACACGCACATATGTGCACACGCATATACACATAGACACACACCAAATTCAGCTCTTCACCAAATCAACTGTTAAGAAGATGCTGGGAGGATTTCCTGATAAAAAATGGTACTCATTGTCCCTAAACTGCTTTTGCAGACAGCATAGTTTTTTGCTTTTTTTTTTTTTTTTTTTTAAGACAGAGTCTCACTCTGTTGCCCAGGCTGGAGTGCAGTGGCACAGTCTTGGCTCACTGCAAACTCTGCTTTTCAGGTTCAAGCGATTCTCCTGC
The DNA here is from genome assembly GCF_001604975.1 of Cebus imitator. Classification (NCBI taxonomy): domain Eukaryota; kingdom Metazoa; phylum Chordata; class Mammalia; order Primates; family Cebidae; genus Cebus; species Cebus imitator. The sequence goes on along the minus strand of NW_016107732.1, from coordinate 889,450 downwards.
CTCAGCCTCCCTAGTAGCTGACACTACAGTCTCAGCCTTCCACACTTCACTGATTTTTGTATTTTTTATAGAGATGAGTTTCACCATGTTAGTCAGGCTGGTCTCGAACTCCTGACCTCAAATGATCTGCCCACCTTGGCCTCTAAAATTGTTGGGATTACAGGTGTGAGCCACTGCACCCAGCCTTGCATACAGCACAGTTTATGCTGAACACCTGTTTTCCTTTTAGGCATGTGGAATTTTGTTATATGCTAGGCAGAGGACACCTAGGTTATCAGCTCTCAATAAAAACTCCGGGCCCCGAGCATCAGATGACCTTCCCTGGTAGACAGCATATCACATGTGTTTTCACAACTTGCTGGAAGAATTAAATGCATACTGTGTGACTCCACTTCGAGAGGATTCTTGGAAGTTTGGCTGCAGGTGCCTTTTCCCTTTGCCGATTGTCCTTATATCCTTTCACTGTAATAAATTAATTATAACTATGTAACAGTTACAATGGTAATTATGACTATATGCTGACTCCTGTGATTACTACTGAATTACTGAACCTGGGTTGGGCTCTGACATCCCACCTTTCCTTGTGGACATCACTGTCCTTCTCACATTGGGGTCATTGAACACTGCCACTTTCCCTGGTTTCCTGGAGTACGTGCTGACTGTGCCAGGGCTGGGGTGTGTGTGCTGGTGTGTGTGCTGTTTCCTCTTCCTCCCAAGAATTTCCCAACACCTGCTGCCCTGCAGCTTCAAACAGACCCACAGAGAGTAGCCTCTTCCTACTTGGCTGACTTGGTCCACACCATGGCTTGTCTGTGACCAGTATCTACCTCTTTATTCTAACATTTCTTGAGGCCTGACTGTTCAGAATCACAGACACTGACAAGGGTACTACTGGTGGGGACTATAATGCCATTTCTGCAAAACACTACCCCAAGATCTTGTAATGTTTATTGTTTTTCCTGTGATTTGTCATGGAGTGGGTCACCCTGATGGAGTGATGACCACTCACCTGCCCTATCTTTCCTGGAGGATCTTCATCTCCTATGCCCCATGTAGTTGCCCAATTAGAGATGGGGGACAGTCCTAGCAGCCAGACTTGACGTTAGTCACAGAAAGGATGTTTGGAGGGCCCAAGTCCCCTGTGAGTGGTAGTTGACACTGGGGGTGGGTTCAAATCATACCAGGATTTGTCCTGTGCCCACCATTGTGTGAGGCCAGGGCCAGAGGCTATACCGGATTTCTACCTTCAGCCTCTTCCATTTTCCCTACTTGTTGATTTTCCTCTGATTTCTGGAAAAAGCTACCTCACACCTCTCTGGCCTCCATGTCTCACCATTCCTCTCCACTTGTTCTCTCTGTAGTGCTCTGTGAAATTGCCATACACTTACTATGGCATGAGATGTGAACATATCCTTAGGGTGGCCTTGACCCCCACCTACATAGTGCATAGTGATCGGATATTCATTTCATTTCTACCATTGATGGCTCCCTGTCCTATTATCTCATGAAAGTATGTATTTTCTCTCTTCTGACATATCCAATAGTTTGTACAGCATTTAGAATGTAAACAGATTATAATATGTCCCAAATATTTTTTGTACATAAGTCACATGTGAGATACAAAATAAGGTATAAATTTCATAAAGATCCTTTCATTGAAACGCTTCTATTTTTGAGAAAGCATATAAAAGAACTGATTGATTTGAAAGTACCAATTTTTTTTTTTTTTTTAAAGATGGGGTTTCACCATGTTGGCCAGGCTGGTCTTGAGCTCCTGACCTCAGGTGATCCACCCACCTCAGCCTCCCAAAGTGCTATGATTACAGGCATGAGCCACCATGCCCAGCCTAAAGTATCATTTTATGTGTTTTTTTTTTTTTTTTAAATTAATGAGACATGGTCTCGCTCTGTCGCCCAGGCTGGAGTATAATGGTGCAATCATGGCTCACTGAAATCTCGACCAATTTTATGAACATATTTTAAAGAAAAAAGAAAGAACCATATCAGGAGAGCTGTGAATGCAAGTGGTCACATGTAACAGAGTAAAGAATATCATAGACAATGTTATGTTAATAAATTTGAAAATTTGAATGAAATGAACATATTTATCTTATAAAGTAGCTGTTCTTCTTGTATGTCTTTTTTTTT
>NW_016107732.1:885394-886962 GCF_001604975.1 Cebus imitator | reverse complement strand
TGTTACCCAGGCTGGAGTGCAATGCCGTGATCTCGGCTCACTGCAACCTCCGCCTCCTGGGTTCAGGCAATTCTCCTGCCTCAGCCTTGATTACAGGCTTGAGCCACCGCGCCCGGCGTTCTTGTATGTCTAATTTTAATATCACTGTTACACTTTTGAGAACCTCTGTCCTGTCAATGTGGTTACTTACCATTGAGATGTTGTTGATTCACATTTCAACCATTACTGGGATTCCCAAGGTCTACTTTTTGAGGGTGATCAACTTCAACCTAATTTTCATACATACTCTATCCTTTGTTCAACAATTACAGACTCTGATACATTCTGTTTGTTAGAGATAAATTTCCCTTCATCGAGTGAAATTATCTAGGAAACCATCACTTCTCCCAGCTACTGTAATTTAGCAAAATCTGTAGCACTTGAATGATGTTGTTACCAACCATAGGTTCTTACGGTCTGGATGCAATTGAAATTGTCATGAGGCCAAAGGAGTTCTCCCAGACAAGGCTTTTATTGGAGCTTATGTGTAGCATAAGGGATGGGATACAACAGGAGAGAGAGAGAGAGAGAGAGATATGACCCTGGTAGGCTGAACTGGGCAAAACATGTGAAGGGTAGGGAATGCAAGTCTCTGGTTGTAACAGCTATCCTGAGTACACAGCACAGGCCCAGTGTGCAGAACCAGAGCTTTTGGTTGGGCCCCCATTTCCGATACCTGGTGTGATGGGCGGGGGAACCAGCGAGTGCAGAATCTGCAGTGCGACTGAGCGGGAGGGCGGGAGGATACTCAGGAAACCTGGCGTCTGTCTTGTGTTCACAGGGAACAGGGAGTCTGAGGCTGAGCCACACTAGCACTGGTGGGCTGTGAACTTGTACCTTCATTCTGAGGGCTTTGGGGGCCAGAGATGGTTGTGAACAGAAGAGGGACACGGTCTGAGTTAGGGTTTTCAGTTTTCCAAGAGGCACTCGGAGAACAGATTGGAATGGGGTGATGCAGACAGTGAGGCACAGGAACGCTGGGCCCTTATCCAAGACAGAGGCTGGGAAGAGGCAGCAGAGTTTAGTCATTCAGCCCAAGGTCACCTGGCCTCTGGGGCTGGGCAGAAGTACAGGGGAGGTGTGAGCACATTGAAAGAGGTCCCAGCTTCTATGGCCTGCTTCTGCCCACAGGCCCCCATGGCTGAAGAAGCACTCACAGAGCATACACAGGGATCTGGAGGGTGTTCTAGGCTCATACTGGTTCCAGCCCCACCCATGTGGTCTTTGGGACTCTGTGTCCTGGAATTCTTTGCCTACCATTCTCTCAGCCCTTGGATTTGGGAACCTGGAAGAAACTCCAAGTCCAGAGAGAAATACCCTAGACTCCTCCTGAGTCCAGGCCCACGGATTGCATGGAGGGGTTCCTATTTCCAGCAACAAATGGAAGACGTATGGAAGGTTATCTCAATAAAAGGTACCAGCATGTGGAATTACATGGAGATGTAGCTGAGCGGGAAATAGGGTACAGTAGATCTCCATTCTTCTTTTATTTTATTTATTTATTTATTTATTTATTTATTTATTTATTT
>NW_016107732.1:879215-880589 GCF_001604975.1 Cebus imitator | reverse complement strand
CTTGTTACCCAGGCTGGAGTCCAATGGCGCGATCTTGGCTCACCGCAACCTCTGCCTCCTGGGTTCAGGCAATTCTCCTGCCTCAGCCTCCTGAGTAGCTGGGATTACATGCACGCACCACCATGCCCAGCTAATTTTTTTATTTTTTGTAGAGACGGGGTTTCACCGTGTTGACCAGGATGGTCTCGAGCTCTTGACCTCGTGATCCACCCGCCTCGGCCTCCCACAGTGCTGGGATTACAGGCTTCAGCCACCGCGCCCGGCCCATTCTTCTTTTAAAATCAAAGAAGATGGGGCAAGAGTCAGTCCTGGAATGTGACTGCCTGAGAAGTTGGATGTCTATTAGGTTTGGATCAGAGGAAGGAGGTGATCTGAATTAGGTCTAAACAGGTACCACCTGGATTTAGAGTGGAGAACAGACTTTGGGAGTGATAGAGAAAGAAGGATGACCTTGGAGGAAACTACTGCCGTAGTATATGTGAGTGTTGATAGTGTGGACCGGTGTGGTGGGGATAGTGGGGTGAGAAGTGGTTAGATTCTGGATCCATTTTTTTAAGAAGGGCTGCCTGGATTTTCTGATTTTGAGGATGAGAGAAAAGGGGTTAGGAATGACACTAAAGTTTTAATCTTATCGCATGGTAGAAGGGGGAAAATAAATATTTTAATCTTAGTTCCGTCAACTGAGATGGGATAGTCAGTAGTAGGAGTGATTTTCATTGGAGTTATCAGCAGTTTTGGGTTTTTTTTTGCCATGTTAATAGTCTTACATATTTCAGAGAGCAAAAGATGTGGTGGCATCAAGTGAGCAGATGGACACACAGACCTGGAAAACTGGAGAGGGGTTCAGGATGGTGTCATCCAGAAGTGGTGGCTATTGTGTGGACAGGGGTGGAGCTGTGGATCACATGTAGAAGGGTGATTCAGGTCATGATGGTGCTACTAGAAAGCCAAAAGAAAGAAGAGATCCAAGGACTAGGTCTCCTGCTTGGGCACCTGGTTGGGGATGGTGGGCATCACAGACATCGATGCAGAAGAGAAGCAGCCGTGAAGGGACTGTGTGTGGGGAAGATGGTCTGGCAGGTGGGAGGCCTTCCAAGGGAAGAGTAGAAAGGTACAGAGATGCTCTTTAGTAGAAAGATCTTATCTTACTTATCTGTCTACTCTTATCTTTCTAGCTTACTAAAGAGTAGAAAGAGTAGACGAAGCCGGGCGCGGTGGCTCAAGCCTGTAATCCCAGCACTTTGGGAGGCCGAGGTGGGTGGATCACAAGGTCAAGAGATCGAGACCATCCTGGTCAACATGGTGAAACCCCGTCTCTACTAAAAATACAAAAAATTAGCTGGGCATGGTGGCGCGTGCCTGTAATCCCAGCTA
>NW_016107732.1:875088-879117 GCF_001604975.1 Cebus imitator | reverse complement strand
TAATTGAGACAAGATGACACTCAGATGGTGCGGCTGCTTATTCACTGTTCTACAGATTTGCTGGAATTTTGTAGAGATTTGGTGATGTCTGGGGTGTTTCGTTCTTGCTGGTGGATAAGGTCAGGGGCATTTATGCTAGTTATCATGCCTGTCACAGCGACTGATGGGGCTGGGCTTTTAATGAGAATTTAGTGGGAGAGGAAGGGTATGGCTGCTGAGGGGTCAGCAAGTGCAGCACAGAAGTGGAAGAGGGAAGAGTCTTTGAAACTTTTTTTTTTTTTTTGAGTGTTTGAAACTTACATGTGGTTCTGGTTAGCTAATGTTGAAGCAAGAGTCAGAGATAGGCAGGAAGGCTTTCACAGCAGCATTTGGGGCTGTCCCTGGTGGTGGGATGCATGAGAGGTCTTGGATAGTACTGAATCCTGTTTGAATTTGCCAGATACCCTCTGCCTTGTGCTGAGTAACATGGAGTAAGTCTAGGGAGATTACTATGATATGGGGCAGGGAGGTGGCAGAGCTGTAGGAGTGCAACTATGGGGTCCAGAGACATGAGAGAGGTGCAGTCTAAGGAATGACGTGCCTGTGGAAAGGGAGTATGAACTGATGGCCCCAGTACTGGGGACTTAAGGATGATAGGTGATCCAAGTTGTGTTGTAAGGCTTGATAGGGAGGACCCCAGGGAAGTTGCCTGGCAGGAAGGAGCAAGGCCTTGCAGTACAGTTCCTGAGCGCAGGTGGCATCTATCTGCCACCTGCCTGTAGTTGCTGAGGACCAGGCACAGGGATTAATTGAACCATGAGCCAACAGCATCCATGATCTCTCTGTGACATTGGGAGTTTGGGAGGAGGATGGGCACGGAGTAGATGTGTGGGGAGACAGATTGTGGGTCCTTGAAAGACAGACTGTGAGCTGGGTGTGGTGGCTCATGCCTGTAATCCCAGCACTTTGGGAGGCCGAGGCGGATCACAAGGTCAGGAGTTCGAGAGCAGCCTGACCAACATGGTGAAACCCTGTATCTACTGAAAATACAAAAGTTAGCCAGGCAGGTGGCACACATCTGTAATCCTAGCTACTCAGGAGGCTGAGGCAGGAGAATCGCTTGAACTTGGGAGGCAGAGGCTGCAGTGAGTCAAGATTGTGCCATTGCACTCCAGCCTGGGCAACAGAACAAGACATGAGATGCCATCAAAAAAGGGAGAGAAAAAGAGAGAAAGAAAGAAAGAAGGAATGAAAGAAAGAAAAAAAAAGGAAGGAAAAGAAAGAAAAAGAAGAGAGAGAAAGACTGTGGTTTCATCTGTCTCCATCATGACAGGGCAATGTAGTCTTTGAGGACGTGGCTGTATAATTCTCCAGGAGGAATGGGGTCTCCTTGATGAGGCTTAAGAAACACCTGTACCACAATGTGATGCTGGAGCACTTTGTACTTATATCCTTACTGGGTAAGGCTCTCACACTCACCTCACTGCCATGGGCTTGAATTTATCTTTCTGTTCTTCCCCAGGGCTACTCTGTCCTCCCCTCTGAGCTGTGGGTGCTGCTTTCTTCCTCAGTTCCCAGAGCAGGTGCTGTTGATGATAGGGCTGGGTTGTTTGCACTCCCCTCTTTTCTCCTCTACAGCTCCAAAACCTGCTGCCCCAGTCTTGTAGAGAAGAATGGGGGTCAGCACTCTCATAGTGAGACTAATGGAATCCCTCTTGCTTGCCCTCTTCCTGACTGGGTGACTATGTTGAGGTCACGGCATCTTTGTGTCCCAAGGGTTGCTCCCTTCTTCTAGCTGACAGTTCTTCATGCCTGCCTGTACTAGAATTGCAGTCATTGATGCATATAGGTGCTAGTTATGTGTGCTAAGACAAATTCTTGTGCGACCCTCATCTGAAGTTCTTTTTTGGTAACATTTAGTTTTCTGTGGTTTGTCATGTGATAAGATGTTCTGGCCTAGTGCTGGTCACTTAACCTGTCCTGTCTTTTCCTTAGGACTTGCATTATCCAAGATCCATGTAATTGCTGAACTGGGGTCAAGCAGAGAGTCCTTTGTGCATCACGGGATGGACTTAACTCCAGCCATGGCAACATGGGCTCAGAGAGGGCCTGGCCCTGCTGAATGGCAGCCGGGAAAGGGCTGACATCAGGGCTGTGTTCACATCATACTAGGAACCTGTTCAAACAAGTATTTTGATGCTAGTGCTGGTGGCCACACCTAATTTCTGCCTTTTTTCCCCATTCTTGATACTTTGCCAGCTTGTGTTTACTCTTGACTTCTGCCACCTGGCTTTCCTGCCAACTTTCTGCCTCCATGTGCCACCCATGTCTCTCCTGATTCCCCTGGATAAGGTCAGGGGCAAAGGTGGTCATCTGTGAGAGTCACTATGCCTGGCACAGGAACTAATGGGGCTGGGCTTTTAATGAAGATTTAGTGGGGAAACAAGGATATGGTGGCTGTGATCTGCAACTTTGGCCCACACATCATGTTTCAAATGGTATACAAATATCCTTAAACAGTCCTTGAATACCAGCTACTCATTTGCAATTGGATTTTTCTGCTCTTGGATAAAATCTTCGGCACAGAATTCACGTCACCAACAACTAAGGCCCTGCTGGAAATAACTCTCAGAGGAGTAAGGTGGAAGCCATGTCTGCTTCTTCTCATTTATTTTGCACCCATCCTTATGTACTTCTTTTTTTAGTTTGTTTTTTGTTTGTTTTTAGGTGGAGTCTTGCTCTGTTGCCCAGGCTGGAGTGCAGTGGCGCGATCTCGGCTCATTGCAACCTCCGCCTTCCGGGTTCAAGCGATTCTCCTGCCTCAACCTCCTAAGTAGCTGGGATTACAGATGTGCACCATTATGCCTGGCTAATTTTCGTATTTTTAGTAGAGATGGAGTTTCACCATGTTGGTCAGGCTGGTCTCGAACTTCTGACCTCATGATCCACCCGCCTCAGCCTCCCAAAGTGCTGGGATTACAGGCATGAGCCACCGTGTCTGGCTGTATATCCTCCTTCTTGTGAGGCCTCTTGACTTCTGTGACCTATAAAGTCCCAGTACTGCAAAGCAGCCCCTTCCTCAATCTGATTCCAGCTCCATTCTGAAAACAATTCCATGTACCCATAGTGACCTTATGCAATTCCACGTATACAAGGTTATGGCCTTTGGTGTGTCAGACCCATTTGTGATATGGCTGCCTCCTTCCTACAAAGACAGCATGTACCTCACCAGTATTTGCTTTCAGGTTATTGGGGTGGAGTGTATAATGAGGCACCTTCTCAGCAGTGTGATTCTGTGGACTCCAAAAGCACATTCATCAGCCCACAAGGCTTGTCTCTGTGAGATGTGTGTCCCTATTACGGAAGATGTTCTATACCAGGCAGAGCACCAAAGAATACATAGTGGGCAGAAAATGTACACATGTGGGGCATGTGAGAAACAATTCTGTTTCAGTACAAATCTTTACCAACACCAGAGAGAGCACAGTGGAGAGAAATTTTACAGCAAAGACATGGACAGGGCCTCCTTTGGGAAGAGCTACAGAATCTATGCATCAGGAAAGCCCTTCACATGTGGAGAGGTTGGGAATGGCTCCCTGGCTTATGAGGGCCTTCCTCAGCACCAGGCCACTGCCAAAGAAGTGAAGCCACACTGTGGTGTGAGGAGGCCTTTCAGAGTGACAAATGTGAATGTGGGAAAGCTTTCACCACAAACATACACTTGTTCAGCACCAGAGAATCCACACTGGAGAAGGGTGGTGTGAGTGCAGTGAATGTGGGAAAGCCTGCAGCTACAAGCACACATTTGTTCAGCACAAGACAGTCCACAATGCTCTGAGAGAGGCCTTTTGAGTGCAGTGAATGTGGGAAGGCCTTTAGATTAAAATATAAATTAGCACCAGTGTACTCACACTGGAGAAAGGCCAAAAGAGTGTATCGAATGTGAGGAAACTTTCAGGTACAAACCCAAACTTGTTTGGCACCAGAGAATTCACATGGAGCAAGATCTTTTTTTTTCTTTTTTTACTTTTTTTTTTTTTTTTTTTTTTT
>NW_016107732.1:870154-874623 GCF_001604975.1 Cebus imitator | reverse complement strand
TTTTTTTTTTTTTTTGAGACAGAGTTTCGCTCTTGTTACCCAGGCTGGAGTGCAATGGTGTGATCTCGGCTCACCACAACCTCCGCCTTCTGGGTTCAAACAATTCTCCTGCCTCAGCCTCCCAAGTAGCTGGGACTACAGGCATGTGCCACCATGCCCAGCTAATTTTTGTGTTTTTAGTACAGACGGGGTTTCACCATGTTGACCAGGATGGTCTCGATCTCTTGACCTTGTGATCCACCCACCTTGGCCTCCCAAAATGCTGGGATTATAGGCATGAGCCACAGCGCCCAGCCAAATGTAGGAAACAGAGCTCAAGCTTTGTTCAACACCAGAGAATTCTTACTGCATCAAGGCCTTACAAATATGAATGTGGGAAATCCTTTAGCCAAAGCTCCATCCTCAGTCAACACCAGAGAGTTTACACTGGAGAAAGGCCTTATGAATGCAGCAAATGTGGGAAATGCTTTAGCCAAACCACGGCCTGATTCAACACCATAAACTACACCAGATAAAGGCTTCATCAATACAGCCAATCCAGTTTGCAGTCTACTCTAATTCAACGCCAAAAACTTTACAACCCAGATATTTTCATGAATTTAGTGAATGCATGAAAGGTTAGCCAAAGATCTGGCCTTATTCAACACAAGAAATTCCACACGAGAATGGCTTTAGGCCTTCTGGGAATGTGCGCCGTTTTGTCAATGTGACAGCACTAGACAGCCTTTGTGATGGAGTCATGGGCTTGAATTTGAACTTCATACATCTGAACAGCCATTTTCAGGAGATTCTCCATTAATTCCAGGTATGTGAGATGTTTTCAGGAGTTGCATTCTGCACTTCAACCTGTCCAGGAGGACTCTTGCCCGAATCATGTGATTGCTAGGTTCTGTCGCAGAAGCCATCTTACCTGTATCACCTGGCAGGTCTACACATCAGTCACCAGAGCATGCTTAGAGAAGACTAATGTTTGTGTTCTCTCCCCCATTGTCTGGAGGATATCATAGTTTGATCCCTCAGTGGACTCTTACTCTCTTATTTCTCACTAGTTTTGGCCCAAAGGACCTAGTCAAGGTACTCCTGGTGGCTTATAAAATGTTACCTTCTTCATGGTATTGTTTATCTCACATGATACTTTTTTATGGACTTTCTACCCTCCAAGTCATAGACCAACAAACCGTGCCTCACATTGTTCTGGTCTTTGCAGTAATAAAAATCTTATTAAACCATGTTTAATCTTTTTTTTTTGAGATGGAGTCTCACTCTGACGCCCAGGGCTGGAGTGTGGTGGTGCAATCTTGGCTCACCGTAACCTCTGCCTCCCGGGTTCAAGCAATTTCCTGCCTTACCCTCCCAAGCAGCTGTGATTATAGGTACCTGCCACCACGCCCGGCTAAGTTTTGTATTTTTAGTAGAGACCGGTTTCACCGTCTTGGCCAGGCCGGTCATCCAGTCACCTGACCTAAGTCATGTTTAATCTTTTTTTTTTTTTTTTTGAGACGGAGTTTCACTGTTGTTACCCAGGCTGGAGTGCAATGGCGCCATCTCGGCTCACCGCAACCTCCGCCTCCTGGGTTCAGGCAATTCTCCTGCCTCAGCCTCCTGAGTAGCTGGGATTACAGGCACGCACCACCATGCCCAGCTAATTTTTTGTATTTTTAGTAGAGACAGGGTTTCACCATGTTGACCAGGATGGTCTCGATCTCTTGACCTTGTGATCCACCCGCCTCGGCCTCCCAAAGTGCTGGGATTACAGGCTTGAGCCACCGCGCCCGGCCGTCATGTTTAATCTTAAGAGTTCTTGGCTAGGCGCAGTGGCTCACACCTGTAATCCCAGCACTTTGGGAGGCCGAGGTGGGCGGAACATGAGATCAGGAGATTGAGACCATCCTGGCCAACATGGTGAAACGCTGTCTCTCTACTAAAAATATAAAAGTTAGCCAGGTGTGATGGTGCACGCCTGTAATCTCAGCTACTAGGGAGGCTGGGGTGGGAGAATCACTTGAACCCAGGAAGTAAAGGTTGCGATAAGCCGAGATAATGCCACTGAACTCCAGCCTTGTGACAGAGTGAGACTGTCTTAGGAAAAAAAAAAATCGGTTCTATTCACTGTATGTGGTGGGTTGAAAATATAACTAGGTTCCGCCAGTGTGAAGCGGTGAGCAACTTTTTTGAGAGCCTCAGCTTTAGGTGCCTCTGAGGGAACAATATGATGTCTTTCCAACCTTGGAGTAAGGGAAGGTACTGAAGAGTGAGTTCAACCACCAGTGACCAATTATTTAGCCAGTTAAGTCTACATAAAAAAGCCTGAATTAAAAACCCTTAAACTCATGGTTTGGGAAGCTTCTGGGTTGGTGAGCATATCCATGTACTAGGAGGGGGCTGCATACCAACTGTATGGAAACAAGGGCTTCTAAATATGGGATTCTCCCTGACCTCATCTTCCTCTGGCTGCTTGTTTGTATTCTTTTATAAAAAGCTAATAGTAAAAATGGCAGTTTTGAGTTCTGTGAATTATTCCAACAAATTACTAGACTTGGTGGCGGTGGGGGGTGGATCATGAGAACAATTTGTAGTTCACCTGGCAGAAATGTAGGTAGCATGGAGACCTCATTTGCAGCTGGCATCTGAAGCGAGGACAGTCCTGTGGGATTAAATTCTTAACCTTGTGAGGTCTGTGCTACTGGGTAATTCGTGCCAGAACTGAATTAAATTTGTAGGTTACCCAATTTTGTCAGAGAATTGATGTAGAAATGGCAAATTTGGTGTCAGAAAAAAACACATTTGGTGTCAGAAAATGTGGGAATTTGTAGAAGGGCCCTAACTCATATAAACTTGGTTTTGAAAGAGAAAGGATGACAGGGGAAATGAGGAACCTTTAGTTCCTGGATGGCCATCTAATTATCCATGGTATGAAACTGAATCTTCTCTGTGATCAGTTACTAAAGGCAAAAATTACCAGTAGATTTTAGAAATAGTTATAGATCCAACTTTCAAGTAGATGGCTCATTGGATATATAAGGAAATGCAAAGGAAACCTGCCAAACATATAATCCTGTATTTACTGTTACCCAAAATAGCCAATTTTTTTTTTTTTTTTCACTCTTGTTGCCCAGGCTGGAGTGCAATGACGCAATCTCAGCTCACTGCAACCTCCACCTCCAGGGTTCAAGTGATTCTCCTGCCTCAGCCTCCTGAGTAGGTGGGATTACAGACATGCACCATCACACCTGGCTAATTTTGTATTTTTAGTAGATGGGGTTTTTCAATGTTGGTCAGGCTGGTCTCAAACTTCTGACCTCAGGTGATCCTCCCACCTTGGGCTCCCAAAGTGCTGGGATTACAGGCATGAGTCACTGTGCCCAGCCAAAATAGCTAAAATTTAAACAGAGTGCCAAGTCAGACCATGATGCTTGACCAGGCTCAGATTTTCATTTGTCTGAGCTTTGGCTACTAGGTTCAGAGCCACCCACAAAGGGAAAAAATATACTGGGATAACAGACTACCTCTAAGACCTAAATGATAACAAGAAGGTAGTCCACGTGAAGGAAGAACAAAACCAAGAAACCACTGAAACCAGAGGGTATAATGAGAAGGGGTTGTCTTGTTTTTTGGAACAGTATTATCAGTTTGAAGAACCTTTACTAAAATGAAGTGTGAGAGTGACTAAATTAGGAATGGTATCTTTGGCTTTGAATGCTGCAGAATGGAAAAACAGGTTTGGTTTGATATTGGACCCACTGCTAGCTTGAACAATCACAGGGAGCTTCACATCACACTGCAAATGGCTATACATGATCCACACATACAGTGGTTTATTTATGTGGCAATGACCTGCTGATGAACTGGATAAAGTCACTGTCAAGTATGTTTACTCTGAGAAGGGACACTTCAGACTCCCCTATAAATGCCAAAGTGGAATACCCCAGTGGAAGCAGCTGATACACTTTCTATGCAGGGCGTGTAGGACTGGCTTTATGATAACCAGGACATTCACCCATTGAAAATGTCTGTTTCTCAGATTATAGCAAATGCTGTGATGAAAGAGGTCCCCTTTGCCTGGGTACCCATTGTAATCTTAATTGCTACAAAACTGACCAGTCTGAGAAGCCTCATTGGGTTTGTTTCAGGTTCCCTGTGTGGGTCTTATGGATATCAACATCACTAATTAACATAATAGGGAGAGAAGGGGGCAGGGTAGGGGGAGCAGTCAAGAGACGTGACTTTCAAGTGCAGCAGGATTTCAGTAGTTTCTTGGGTTTGTCCTCCTCTCACATGGACTACCTTTTTATTGACCAGAGAGGTCTTAGACTTGCTCTCTGTTGGACCCAGGATATTTTTTTCCCTTTGCAGGTGGCTTTAAATCTAGTAGGTTTCAACAGCGAAAAGTCTTTTATTTTGATTTCTTTTCTTTTTTTTTTGGGTGGGGACACAGCCAAAGCGAAAAGTCTTTAGAAGATTATTGGGTA
>NW_016107732.1:868108-869263 GCF_001604975.1 Cebus imitator | reverse complement strand
GTGGTGTGATCTCGGCTCACTCTGACCTCCGCCTCCTGGGTTCAAGTGATTCTCCTGCCTCAGCCTCCCGAGTAGCTGGGACTATAGGCGCCTGCCACCACACCCAGCTACTTTTTGTATTTTTAGTAGAGACAGGGTTTCACCATGTTGGCCAGGCTGGTCTTGAACTCCTGTCCTTGTGATCTACCCGACTCAGCCTCCAAAAGTGCTGGGATTACAGGCATGGGCCACCGCGCCCAGCCCAGTTGGCTATTTCTAAGACTACAGGTGCCAAAGGAAACTGTAATATCTACAGATACTTTGCATTAATCAGCAGTGGAGGAGAGTGGAGGAGACTGCAGTAAACTAGACGGAACATCGCTCTTCTAAAAGTGCATCCACAAATATTTCAGTGACTATGGCTGTGCAGGAGGAGCAAGCAGAGACGTTCTTAGGACCTCTGTACCTGCATTTTCTACAGCTGAGGTAACTGTCAGAGCTAATGAACTGAAAGTTTTGTGGACTCCTATAACCTCTGCATTTCACCGTAAGGTCATTGCTACATTGTCAAGAAAATGATGGCAGATGCTTTTAGTTTAGGAATATGGGTTTTGTGACCAACCAGCATTCCTGTTGACTGAAAAATGATCATCTTTGGTCACCAGTATTTTCTTCTACTGATGCAGGACTGCTCTTTCTAGGGCAACAAGAGAGAGATAATGGAGTAAATATAGGGTTGTCAAACTTTCTGGTTTTCTGAAGAGTGAGATAATCTAGACTTATTTTAAACCACCTGCATTTTAAAAAACTTTGAGGTTCAATTAGCCTGCAAAAAACTGCACATAAAGTGCAAAAACTCATGAAACTACTACGATAATGAACAAGTTCATCATCTTCATAATTATCCTGTACCCTTCTATAATCTATCCTGTCTCTGACCTTCCCAGCCCTCCAGGTATTTATTTACTTTCACTTTGTTTGCATTTCCTCTTTTTTTTCTTTCTATTCTTCTTTTAATATAATGTAAACAATTGTTTGCATTTCCTAAATTTTTTTTTTTTTTTTAGACGGAGTTTCGCTCTTGTTACCCAGGTTGGAGTGCAATGGCGCGATCTCGGCTCACCGCAACCTCCGCCTCCTGGGTTCAGGCAATTCTCCTGCCTCAGCCTCCTGAGT
>NW_016107732.1:836136-866988 GCF_001604975.1 Cebus imitator | reverse complement strand
GTGCAATGGCGCGATCTCGGCTCACTGCAACCTCCGCCTCCTGGGTTCAGGCAATTCTCCTGCCTCAGCCTCCTGAGTAGCTGGGAATACAGGCATGCGCCACCATGCCCAGCTGATTTTTTGTATTTTTAGTAGAGACAGGGTTTCACCGTGTTGACCAGGATGGGCTCAATCTCTTGACCTCGTGATCCACCCGCCTCAGCCTCCCAAAGTGCTGGGATTACAGGCGTGAGTCACTGCGCCCGGCCCCAAGAACAATTTAAAAAGGACAAGGAAGGTCATTATACATAACGAAAAAATAGCAAGAGAATATAAGAATTCTAAATATATATGCATCCAACACTGAAACATTCAGATTCATACAACAATATTACTAAATCTAAAGAGAGACACAGACTCCCAATATAATACTAATGGGAACTTCAACACCCTAATCTCAGCATTAAAACAGATCATCTAGATGGAAATATCAATAAAACATTAGATTTACACAGCACTTTAGACCAAGGTGATTTAACATAAATTTATAGAACATTTTATCCAATCATTGCAGAATAGATGTTCTTCATCTCAGCACAGGGAACGTTCTCCTGGATAGATCATATTTTAGGCCACAAACCAGTCCTCAAAAAATGTAAAAATATAAAAATCTTATCAAACATCTCAGACCACAATGGAGTAAAACTGGAAATCAATACCAAGAACAACTTTGGAAACTATATAAATAAATGCAAATTAAACATGCTTCTAAACAACCACTGGGTCAATAAATAAGGTGGAAATGAAAAAAATTATTAAATGAAAATGGAAACATAACATACCCAAACCTATGGGTTCAGCAAAAGCAAGGCTAACAGGGATGTTTACAGCAATAAACACATAAAAAAAAAATTAAAAGATCTCAAGACAAACCCACAAAATAATGATGCACCTCAAGGAACTCAAAGAGCATTTTAAAAACTCAAAAATTAGAAGAAAAAAAGAAATAATCAGAGCAGAACTAAATGAAATGGAGACTTTATTGTTCTTGCTTTTTTCTTTTTTTTAAGAGATGGGGTTTCACCATGTTGGCCAGGCTGGTCTCAAACTCCTGACCTCAAGTGATCCACCAGCCTTAACCTCCCAAAGTGCGGGGATTACAGGCATGAACCACCGCACCTGGCCGAAATGGGGACTTTAAAAAGCAAAACAAAGGATAAGAAAAATGAAAAACTGGTTATTTGAGAAGCTAAACAAAGTTGTTAAACCACTAGCAAGACCAGCCAAAAGAAGAGAGAAGACCCAAATTTAAAAATCCAAAATAAAAAAGGAAACATTAAAACTAATACCAAAGTTTATAAAAAACTATTATGAACAACTATATGCTCACAAACTGGTAAACAGAGGAAATGGATGAATTCCTGGACACATACAACCTATCAAGTTTGAATCAGGTAGAAAAAGAAAACCTAAAAAGATGAATAAGTAGTATGCAGATTGAATCAGTAATTTAAAAATTACCTAATAAAGAAAAACCCAGAACTAGAGAGCTTTACTACTGAATTTTACCAAACTTATAAAGAAGAACTAATACCAATTTTTCTGAAACTATTTCAAAAACTTGAAGACGAGGGAATGCTTCCTAACATTCTACCAAATTACTCTGATACCAAAACCAGAGAAGAAAAATGACGACAACAAAACAAAACAAGAACTACAGGCCAATATCCCTGATGAACATACATGCAAAAATTCTAAAAAAAAAAAAAAAAAAAAAAAAAAAAAAAAAAAAAAAAAAAAAAAAAAAAAAAAAAAAAATTAAAAAAAAAAAAAAAAAAAAAGAAACCACACAAGTTAACTGATGAATTCATCAACAACACATCAAAAGATAATACACTATGATCAAATGGGATCTATTCCAAAGATGCAAGAATGTTTCAATATATGCAAATTAATAAACATGACATAGTGCATCAACAGAATAAAAGATAACCATATGAGCTTCTCAATATACACAGAAAAGCATCTGATAAAGTTCACCATCCCTTTATGATAAAATATCTCAACAAATTAGGTACAGGAGGGACATACCTCAAAATAATAAAGGCCATTTAATGACAAATCCACAGCTAATATACTAAATGGGGAATAGCTGAAAGCCTTTCCTCTTAAGACCTGGAACAAGATAAAGATTTCCACTTTCACTACTCCTATTCAAGACAATACTGAAAGTCATAGCTAGAGCAATCAGGAGACAGAGAAAGAAAAGGTATACAAATTGAAAAATAAAAAAATTAAATGGCCTCTCTTTGCAAAAACTCTTAGATTTTATAAAAAAATTCAGCAAAGTTGCAGGATACAAAGTTATAAAAAATTCTGCAATGTTTCACACATCAATAATGACATAGCTAAAAAAGAAATCAAGAAAGCAATCTCATTTACAATAGCTACAAAACTAATAGGAAAAAAATTTAACCAATGAGATTAAAAAAATAAAATCTCTGCAAAGAAAACTACAAAACACTGATGAAAGAAGAGGACACAAACAAATAGAAAGATACCCACACTCATGAATTGGAAGAATTAATATTCCTAAAATATCTGTACTACACAAAGTGGTCTACAGATTCAATACAATCTCTATCAAATTCTAATGTCATTTTTCACAAAAATGGAAAAAAAAAATCACGAAATTTCTATGGAAACCAAACAGACCCTGAATAGCCAATGCAATCCTGAACAAAAAGAACAAACATGGAGGCATCACATTAACTGATTTTAAAATATATCACAAAGCCACAGTAACCACAACAACGTGGTATTGATATGATACACAGAACAGACACATAAAACAATGGAGCCCAGAAAAAAATCCATATTTACAGATGACTGATTTTGAACACAACCATAAAGAATGTACATTGGGGAAATGACATTTCCTCAATAAATGGGCTGGAAAAACTAGATAACCACATGCAGAAGAAAGAACCTGGACTTCTATGTCTCCCTGCACACAAAAATTAACTCAAGATTGATTAAAGACTTAAACAATAGACCCAAAATTATTAAACCACTAGGATAAACATAAAGAAAACTCTTCTGAACATTATTCTAGGCAAATATTTTATGACTAAGACCTCAAAAGCAAGGGCAACAAAAACAAAAAATAGACAAATGAGACCACATGAAATTTGAAAGCTTCTGCATAGCAAAAGAAACAAGAGAGTGAATGGAGAGAGCCTCTTGAATGAGAGAAAATGTTTGGAAACTACTCATCCAGCAGGGGATAGTCCTAGAATATATAAGAACTCAAACATCTCAACAGCAAAAAAAACACACAAACTATCTCATTTAAAAATGGGTATTGACATTAACAGGTATTTCTCAATTCAAGACAAACAAATAGCCAACAAGTATATGAAGAATGCCAACATCACTAATTATCAGAAAGAAATATAAATGAAAACCAGAAGGTATTATCTTACCCAAGTTAGAATGGTTTTTATTTAAAATGACAAAAATTAACAGATGTTGGTGAAGATGTGAAAAAAGGGAACTCCTGTACACTGTTAATCAGTACAATCACTTTGGGAAACATTATAAAGACTTCCCAATAAACTAAAAATATAATTCTCATCTGATCGGGCAATCCCACTACTGCATATTTACCCAAAGCAAAATAAATCACTGTATCAAAATGATACATGATTCTCATGTTTATTGCAATGCTATTCACAATAGCCAAGATATGGAATCAATCTAAGTGTCCATCGTCAGATGAATGGATAAAGAAAATGAGGTAAATATATACAATGGGATACTACTCGGCCACAAAAAGAATGAAATTATGTCACCTGCAGCAACATAAATGGAACTGGAGGTAATTAAGCCCGGCAAAGAAAGACAAATATCACATATTCTCATTCATATGTGGGAACTAATAACACAGATCACATGGCGATAGAGAGTGGAATGACAGATACCAAAGACTGGGAAGGCCATATTGGGGAAGGTAGGAGAGGATGAAAGAACAGTTAATGGGTATAAACACATAGTTAGATAAAAAGAAAAATTTTAATATTTGATAGAATACAGTAACTATAGTTAACAATGTAGTGTATTTTTTAAAAATACTAGGAAACCCGAAATATACCCAACCCATCAAAATAATAAATATTTGGGAGATGATACTCTAAATACCTTATCATTACACATTCTGTGCATGTAACAAAATTTCACAGGTACCCCATAAATATGTAAAAATATAATGTATAAAAAATATTTTTATAATTTAAAAAATGACAAAGTTTTTTTTGGATAATTGTTCTTTTTTTTTGAGATGGAGTTTCGTTCTTGTTACCCAGGCTGGAATGCAATGGCGTGATCTCAGCTCACTGCAACCCCTGTCTCCTGGGTTCAAGCAATTCTCCTGCCTCAGCCTCCTGAGTAGCTGGGACTACAGGCGTGCGCCACCATGCTCAGCTAATTTTTGTATTTTTAGTAGAGACGGGGTTTCACCATGATGACCAGGATGGTCTCGATCTCTTGACCTCGTGATCCACCCGTCTCGGCCTCCCAAAGTGCTGGGATTATAGGCGTGAGCCACCGCACCCAGCCAATGGTTCTGTTCTTAATAGATAGTAAAATGTTTTCTTTTTTACCTTTTAAATAATATATCTAGAAAACAAAGATTCTGCATCTTACCGGAATAATTTCCTGTTTTATGTTAACCTTAACTATGTAATTGGTCATTTAAGAAAATGTGACATCTTACTTTAAAAAAAGATAAAATTGTTTTGTTTTTACATTTTTGATAATTTTGCCTTCCCCAAATCAACATCTAAATAAAAATCCCGTTCTCAAACTGACCCTAAGATTTCCCAAAGCACCCCTGGAAAATCTCAAAAGATTTATTCATTCACCCTGTAAAAAGAAAAATGTTAAACAAAAAGCTTTTTTTTTTTTTTTTTTTTTTTGAGACGGAGTTTCGCTCTTGTTCCCCAGGCTGGAGTGCAATGGCGCGATCTCGGCTCACCGCAACCTCCGCCTCCTGGGTTCAGGCAATTCTCCTGCCTCAGCCTCCTGAGTAGCTGGGATTACAGGCACGCGCCACCATGCCCAGCTAATTTTTTGTATTTTAGTAGAGACGGGGTTTCACCGTGTTGACCAGGATGGTCTCGATCTCTTGACCTCGTGATCCACCCGCCTCGGCCTCCCAAAGTGCTGGGATTACAGGCTTGAGCCACCGCGCCCGGCAACAAAAAGCTTTGATTATTTCTTCCCCATGTTCAGTTGTATGGGAACTATTGTGAAATAAATGATGCTTAACCTCTCCTAGGTTATATTTGTATAAGTAAATGTTGTTATTATAAATATTTCAGAAATTATATGAAATTCTTAGAAAGTTTTCAATGTCCTTGTTGTCCATGACCAATGTTGGTATGATGTTGTATCATAAATCTATTTTTAAAATATTGTATGTCAAAGAAACAACCAAATTTTCTTGTCAAATGAACTCTCATCAGATCTTTAACTTCAACCATTTAAAGCCGTTTATCATTCAGTTATTGTTTTACCTGATGCTTTCCTAAAAGTTCTTGCAATCAGCTACAGGCCAGAATGCTTCATAATGGCTTTGCTTCAGAAACTTTTGGGACAATACCACTGACTTGAGTAAGGATTTCCAGAATTCTAGTGCATAATTTGAGCACCTAATGGCTCAAATTTGTCATGAAATGACAAACACAAGATTGGTCTGAACAAAAATAAATTACATAGATGTAATGACTTGACCAAATATAATTATTGTTTTTGTTTGGAACATTAGTGGTTCTTTAGTGTTCCATTTTTCAGATATAAGTAAACCCTTTCCATTCTCTTATCTACACTCATGACATTTGGTAGATTATACTTTTCTAAACAGAAATGAAACATTTATTTTTCCTTCTTGCCTGATTCCCCCAAAATTTGGAACTCCTGTTGAATATATATTTTTCAAGACAGGGTCTTGCTCTATCACCCAGGCTGGAGTGCAGTGGCACCATCTTGGCTCACTGCAACCTCTGCTTCCCGGGTTCAAACAATTTTCCTGCCTCAGCCTCCAGGTAGCTGGGATTACAGGAACATGCCACCACACCCAGCTAATTTTTGCATTTTTAGTAGAGACAGGTTTCACCATGTTGGCCAGGCTGGTCTTGAACTCCTGACCTAAGGTGATCTGCCTGCATCAGCCTCCCAAAATGCTGGGATTACAGGTGTGAGCCACAGTGTCTAGCCTAAATATTGTTATTTTCACAGCAGTATGAACATTTGTGTAAGTTGAAAAAGAATCTGTTCTCCTTGTGACAGGACATAATGGGAAACATTGGTTATACTGCCAAGGCTTTGAATAGAATGTCATTTTTGAAAATGATGACCAGTTTTAATGAATTAAGGTGAGTTTATGGAGCCAATGCTTAGAAATGTCTCTTGGAAAACTGGCCTGGTTCCTGGCTTACAGGGTTACCAGTCCTACAGGTAAGAAAGGGGATTTTTCTGGCAGGCCTGGTGATGTGCTTTAGCTCTGTGTTCCCACCCAAATCTCACCTTGAATTGTAATAATTCCCATGTGTCAAGGGCGGGACTAGGTGGAGATAACTGAGGCACAGGGGCAGTTTCCCCCATACTGTTCTCCTGATAGTGAGTTAGTTCTCACAAGATCTGGTATCTTGAGAGAATCCCTCTCTCCTGCTGCCCTGTGAAGAGGTGCCTTTTGCTGTGATTATAAGTTTCCTGAGGCTTCTCCAGTCTTTGCAACTCAGTCTTAGGTATTTCCTTATACCAATGTGTGCATGAACGAATACACCAGGAAACGTAGAGTATTTGGAGGATCTTGAGAATAGAGGAATCCACCCAAATCTACAGACACTGAAGGCAACATCTGGTGGCAAGTTCTTGGCTCAGCTTCCAAGCCTTGAGAGTCTTCAAAAGTCTAATCTGAGATTCTTTATGAAACATTCTAGCAAAGCAAACTTTAAAAGGCCTATGTAGTTAATAATCATTCTTGCTGCACTAATGTAAATAACTCAACCAAACATAATGAAGCCAGACAAATTTTACAAACAAGAATCAAAAGTTGGTAATTGTAGATAAAAATTGTATGTTTAAATAGAAAACTA
Organism: Cebus imitator; assembly: GCF_001604975.1. NCBI lineage: Eukaryota > Metazoa > Chordata > Mammalia > Primates > Cebidae > Cebus > Cebus imitator. Next base: position 859,852 of record NW_016107732.1, on the reverse strand, counting down.
TACTGGACCCCTGTGGGTTCTCAATTCTTATTTCTCCAGTATCTGGCTATGACTCTCCAAACTAACACTTCCAATTTTGTCCCACCCTTCAGAACTGGCATCACTGATCATTAAAACTGACCTTTCCCTGAAGCCCTGGAAGTGAAAGCGGAACAACTTGATAGAAACTTAAAAGAAATTATTTCAACAGTCCATGTATGATAAGTCTTCATACCTACTGTGTGGGTCATGGCCATAGGGTCATTAGGAAAGTTTATCAGAACACCTGATGCCATAACATAAAACATCTGACAACTTTGATATTAGGTTGACTTCAATATCTAATCAAATTATTGAGCCCTGACCATCCTGCAGGTGATGGCTGACCAACCTCGCAAACCTTCAGCAGGAATCCTATTAGATCCTTTTATAAGAATTTCCCAGCCAGGTGAGGTGGCTCATGCCTGTACTCCCAGCACTTTGGGAGGTCGAGGCGGGCGGATTACAAGGTCAAGAGTTCCAGATGAGCCTGGCCAACATGGTGAAACCCCACCTCTACTAAAAATACAAAATTTAGCCGGGTTTAGTGGCCGGTGCCTGGAATCCCAGCTACTTGGGAGGCTGAGGCTGGAGAATTGCTTGAACCCGAATGCAGGAGGCGGAGGTTGCAGTGAGCCAAGACCGCCACTGCACTCCAGCCCGGGCAACAGAGAGAGACTCTGTCTCAAAAACACCAAAAACAACAAAAAAGAATTTCCTGAGCAGGCAAAGTGGCTTACTCCTGTAATCCCAGCCCTTTGGGAGGTTGCGGTGGACGGATCATTTGAGATCAGGAGTTCTAACCAGCCTGGCCAACATGGTGAAACACTGCCTCTACTAAAATACAAAAATGGTCTGGGTGTGTTGGTGGGCACCTGTAATCCCAGCTACTCGGGAGGCTGAGGCAAGAGAATTGCTTGAGCCTGGGTGGGGGAGGTTGCAGTGAGCAGTGAGAGAGAGAGACTTTTTTTAAAAATAAGAATCTCCCTTTAGCTCTGCTGTTTCCTCTTAGTAATTAACCATGAGCTGACTATACACTCAGTCTGTTTACTGGCTAGAAATTCCCTGTTGTCTATGCTGTATTCGGAATTGAGCCTAGTTTCATGAGGTGGCTTTCTCTCTATTCCAATAGGTCCTAATTGAAATCGCTTTTACCACTTTAGATAGTATCCAGTGCTGGTTTCTTGAACTACATCTTAGAAACTATCATTTTAAAAAATAAAAGTAACTTTTAGAAAATGTGGCAGTCATTGTCACTTAAAGATAACTTTAAGGGTTTCATTTTCATTCACCTTTGTTCAATTTTAAAGAAATCATTTAATTTGGTTGCCACTTATTTATTTTTATATTCTGAGACAGAGTCTCACTCTGTTGCCCAGGCTGGAGTGCAATGGTGTGATCTTCGTTCACTGCAAACTCCGCCTCCCAGGTTCAAGAGATGCTCCTGTCTCAACCTCCTGAGTACTTGGGATTACAGGTGTCCGCCACCACACCCAGCTAATTTTTTTTTTTTTTTTTTTTTTTTTTTTGAGACGGAGTTTCGCTCGTTACCCAGGCTGGAGTGCAATGGCGCAATCTCAGCTCACCGCAACCTCCACCTCCTTGGTTCAGGCAATTCTCCTGCCTCAGCCTCCTTAGTAGCTGGGATTACAGGCACGTGCCACCATGCCCAGCTAATTTTTTGTATTTTTTTAGTAGAGACGGGGTTTCACCATGTTGACTAGGATGGTCTCGATCTCTTGACCTTGTGATCCACCCACCTCGGCCTCCCAAAGTGCTGGGATTACAGGCTTGAGCCACTGCGCCCGGCCTAATTTTTCTGTTTTTAGTAGAGACGAGGTTTCACCATGTTGTCCAGGATGGTCTTGATCTCCTGATCTTGTGATCTGCCCGCCTCAGCCTCCCAAAGTGCTGGGATTACAAGCGTGAGCTACTGCGCCTGGTCGCCACTTATTTTTTGAGACAGAGATTTGCTCCTGTTGTCCAGGCTGGAGTGTAATGGCGTGATCTCCCGGATTCAAGCCATTCTCCTGCCTCAGCACCTCAAGTAGCTAGGATTACAGGGATGCGCCCCCACGCCTGGCTAATATTTTGTATTCTTACTAGAGATGGGATTTCACCATGTTGGGCAGGCTGGTCTTGAACTCTGTACCTCAGGTGCTCCAACCACCTCCGCCTCCCAAAGTGCTGGGATTACAGGAGTGAGCCACTACACCCAGCCTTGCCAGTAATTTTATGGCCATAATTCTTGGTCCTTAAAAAATATATGTTGCTGGCCAGGCACAGTGGCTCATTCCTGTAATCCCAGCACTTTCGGAAGCTGAGGTGGGCAGACTGTCTGAGGTGAGGAGTTTGAGACTAGCCCGGCTAACATGGTAAAACTCCATCTATACTAAAATCACAAAAATTAGCTGGATGCGATGGCAGGCACCTGTAATCCCAGCTACTCAGGAGGCTGAGGCAGGAGAAGCTTTGCAGGCTCTTATGTGATGTTCATTTAATCAAAATTGTATTGAAAAATTATCTTTTGTTATTTAAAAAAATTGAATCATATAAAATACTGTTTAATGTATATAAATATAAAATCTGTATCTAAATTCTCTAATATAATTTAAATTCGATGCATTTCGGAAAAGTGATTGCTATAAATGATAAATTAATGATGAAGAAATACATAAATTGCTGGCTTCTAATAAACTCAAAACATATCTCATAGAAACAGCCTTTTTGGCCAGGCGCAATGGCTCACGCCTGTAATCCTAGCACTTTGGGAGGCTGAGGTGGGTGGATCACCTGAGGTCAGGAGTTCAAGACCAGCCTGGCCACCATGGTGAAACCCGATCTTAAAAAAAAAAAAAAAAAAAAAGAGCTTTTTTTTCCCCCCAGTTGTTTAATTGAAAATCTGCCTGTTTAAGGGGTTTAACTGGTGTTAATATTTGTCAAGGGTCTGGAGTTTTTACATAAGCACTCAGTGACTTACCATGGATGAGGCTCTATAATATTTTTATATCCATAATTGTGGAACGGTCTGTTCAGGGCCCTCATTCCTCAACCTTTTTTTTTCAACCACTATGTCATTAAGGAAGCTTATGTATTAATCATGGTTTTTTCTTTTTTGTATTTTATGTCTTGACATCTTAAAATTCTTGCTGGCTATGGGGGGACTTTCCCTACCAGAGACAGCTACTTTCTAAAAATAGTAAACGATGATTTGGGAGCAAGCAAGCCAACCACCCTCTTTATCTAACTCTTACCAAGCCAATTCTTTCCCCGCACTAAATCATCCCAGTGTTACTGCCAGTGAGTTTGCAGCAGTCTGCAGCAACTTTCGTCATTGCCTCCTCAGAAGAAAGAATTAAACTGAGGCAGAGTTAGGTTTAAGGCAGAGGACGAGACCAAGGCAGGTTTTTTAGCAGGAGCGAGAGTTTATTAAAATGTTTTAGAGTAGGAGTGAAAGGAATCAAAGTACACTCGGAAAAGGGCCAAGTAGATGACTTGAGAGGTCAAGTGCCCCACTTGATCTTTGACTTGGGACTTTATAACTTTGCTCATTTCCCAAGCTCTTTTTTCTCCTCTGGATTCCTCCCTTGGGTAGGCTGTTGCTTGACCACTGCATGCACAGTAGTCTGCCAGCACTTGGGAGGGGCCGCATGCACTGTTTGTTTACTGAAGTCAGGCACGTACTCATTTGGGGTGATTTTCCCTTATAAGTCAAGCACCCCCAGAGGAAGGTCAAATACCAGTCAAATTCTGCCATCTTGCCACATTTTGTGCATGCTTGCCCCATTTTGTGCAGGGATTGTGGGTGACTGGTTCCAGGTGTTTTTTATCTGTTGGAAAACTCTTTTCCCTCCCAGTACCAATCGTGGCCACTTAGCATCTCAGAGGGATAGTTTTATGCTCTCCTGTCCTTCAGCCAATGAGAGCTGGACATCTCTGGGGTTCCTCTCTTGTTATGTTTATTATCTCAGAGGAAAAGATTTATGATCGCCTGTCCTTGACTCCAAAATTGCCTGACAGGGCTGGGCGCGGTGGCTCACGCCTGTAATCCCAGCACTTTGGGAGGCCGAGGCGGGTGGATCACGAGGTCAAGAGATTGAGACCATCCTGGTCAGCATGGTGAAACCCCGTCTCTACTAAAAATACAAAAACTTAGCTGGGCATGGTGGCGCGTGCCTGTAATCCCAGCTACTCAGGAGGCTGAGGCAGGAAAATTGCCTGAACCCAGGAGGCCGAGGTTGCAGTGAGCCGAGGTAGCGCCATTGCACTCCAGCCTGGGCAACAAGAGCGAAGCTCCGTCTCAAAAAAAGAAAAGAAAATTGCCTGACATTCCTGGGGTCCCTCTCTCCTGCCCTATTCATATCTAACTACCTACTGTAACACCAGGGCCAGGTAGGAGGCAACTAGAGAACACTCCTGTAAATCAAAGCCAACCAGAATTATTCAGACTAGCCAGTACTCAGATGTTGGCTCTGATCTGCCTTGCCTTTCCCATGGAAAACACAATAAAGGATCTGGTCTAGGCTTTCCCCTAGCTCTTGCCTCTTCTTTCACACTAAAACCTGTTCCTCCTGTGGCCCTGCATGGCATACTGTAGTTCTGATTTCTAGGGAAATTTTGAAAAACACTGAACTTTAATTTCAGTGGCATTGAGCTCTCCATGTCCTTTTCTAATAAAGATCCATCCACAAATTGGCCTTTCTTGGCTATGATATGTAATGATATTACATATCATTCCAGCACGTCTCAGTGCCTTCACCTTCTCTTTTATCCATTATGCCTGCCACATTCAAAGACTCCATATAATTCAGGATTTTTTTTTCATATTTCCTCCTCTTTCTTGAGTACAATGTAAGCTACTGGGGTCTGTCTCTTGTTTTGCAAATGTTTCATGCAGTAAAGACAGTGCCTGAAATACAGCAGGTGTTTACTGAACATTTGTTAGAACTATGAATAAGCATGAATAATACAGCATCACTGTTCACCTTCACATTCTGATAGCGCTTTCTAAATGTTTTCTTTAGTTGTCCCTCCAGGTATTACAGTCACCAGAAACTCTAGCTGGTCACAAAAGGTACTTCCTTGGCCCATCACACCTCTTTACCCCCAGGGTTAGTGAATGTGCAGCAAAGGCCCTAAAGTAGCAAAGACATCAGGTATAGAGCCTAGGGAGGTACAGGAATCCAGGAAAACTACATTCATTGCTGCTCCAAGGACCTTGTCCGTAACAGTAACACAGTACGGGAGATCCTGAGATTTCTGAATACCCTGATCCCATTCAGCCATAGTGCCTGGGCTGTCTGTGGTGTTTTTACAATGGTCGCTCCCCCTCTAGTTTGCCTCGATCTCCCCAAGCCCAATCATTCACACCTAATATTTATCAATTTTGTTTCCATACTGGATGCTTTAGATCTTACCAAGTGGCCTGTGTACCAGATTCCGGTTTTCAGAAAACATGGCCACTCAGCAGGTCCTAAGGAATAGGTTTACCTCAACAGTGTTGGGGAACATGAGACATATGCTAGAAACAAGACGCCCAATCCATGCTGTTTCAAAACACTACAGACTGTCACAGCAGCAGCGCCCTCCTGAAAGTGACATATGGGCTCTCAAATAACTCTAAAATCCGGACAAATCAGGCCTACAAAGAATTGTTACTTAACAAGCTTTGTCAGCTATGGAAGTTAAGTTAGTCTAGTCCAAAACTGGACTAAGAACTGTTCTCCCTCAACCCACTGCCCCATTTGAGGCACACAAAGTTGGAGGCCCTTAAATTAGTTCAACCATTGTGGAAGACAGTGTGGCGATTCCTCAAGGACCTAGAAATAGAAATTCCATTTGACCCAGCAATCCCATTACTGGGTATATATCCAAAGGATTATAAATAATTCTACTATAAGGACACGTGTACACGAATGTTCATTGCGGCACTGTTTACAATAGCAAAGACCTGGAACCAACCCAAATGCCAATCGATGATAGACTGGACAGGGAAAACGTGGCACATATACACCATGGAATATTATGCAGCCATCAAAAACGATGAGTTTGTGTCCTTTGTAGGGACATGGATGAACCTGGAAACCATCATTCTCAGCAAACTGACAGAAGAGCAGAAGATCAAACACCGCATGTTCTCACTCATAGGCGGGTGTTGAACAACTGAGGGCACAGGGACAAAGGGAGGGGAGCACTACACACGGGGGTCAGTTGGGGGGAAATAGGGGAGGGAAGGGGGGGGGGTGGGGAGTAGGGGAGAGATAGCAAGGGGAGAGATGCCAGATGTAGGTGATGGGGAGGAAGGCAGCAAATCACACTGCCACGTGTGTACCTATGCAACAATCTTGCATGTTCTTCACATGTACCCCAAAACCTAAAATGCAATAAAATAAATGGGGAAAAAAAAAAAAGTTGGAGGACCCTACAAAGGCTGTCTTCTGTTTCGCAGGGCCTGTTCTTAATCTAATCCAGTGAAAAGAACCCCCAAGATTAAAAGTGGCTTAAACTGTAAGGCCTTTATTATCGCAAACCAGAGCAACTTGAGGCAAGTACTTTCCCAGGTCAGGTGACTTGGAGGCTGGAAAAGTTCATTACAAGTATGTGAGACCAAGACTATCCATGAAGAAAGTAAACCTTTTGTATAAGCCACCAACAGATATAGCTCAGACCTTCTTGGCTAATGATGGGTCATGTCCATATCTATACCTGTCACACAGAAGGGAATGAGGACCCCCAATGAACTCAGGCATTTCATGATTTTCTCCAGGGACTGGAGAATATAAAACCCTGCCTTCCCTGATGCTGGGGTATGTAAGCTGGTAGAGTTAAGATGGTTTTGGCCACAGGCACTGACAGGCAAAAAACCTGAGCAGGTCAGAAAGTGCAACACATCCCTAGAAGCTTCCCACATACCTGGCACCATAAGGTATCTCCCTTGAGTCAATGTTCAGATATATGAAGTTCAACATCTGACTGATGAGTTCTGTTGTATTCAGAGCAGTCCTAGAGCCTGTCTGCCGTGTGAACTTTCTGGTACCGATTCGAGGTGAAGGCTTAAGCGGTAGGCCTTCCCACATTCACTGCCTTTCTCCAGTGTGAAGTCTTTGGTGCCGAACAAGGTGGGAGGTTCTGATAAAATCTTTCCCACATGTACTGCATACAAAAGGCCTTTCACCAGTGTGAACCCTCTGGTGTGCAATAAACTCAAAACTTCGACTAAAGAATTTCCCACATTCAATGCACTCAAAACGCTTTGACTCAGTGTGAATACTCTCATGTTGAACAAGTGTAGATTGGTGTCTGAAGACTTTCCCACAATCACTGCACTTATAAGGCCTTGCTCCAGTGTGAACTCTCTGGTGTACAATTAGATTGGAGTGATGGCTAAAATATTTCCCACATTCATTGCACTTATAAGGCATTTCTCCAGTGTGGATTCTCTTGTGCTGAGTAAGGTTGTCTTTTTGACTGAAGGTTTTTCCACATTCGCTGCACTCATAAGGCCTTTCTCCACTATGGATTCTCTTGTGCTGGACAAGTGTAGCTTTGCGGCTGAAGGTTTTTCGACATTCACTGCACTCATAAGGTCTTTCTCCAGTATGGATTGTCTGGTGCTGGACAAGTGTAGCTTTGCGGCAGAAGGCTTTTCCACATTCATTGCATTCATAAGGTTTCTCTCCACTATGGATTCTCTGGTGTTGGACCAGTGTGTCTTTGCGGCGGAAAGCCTTCTCACATTCACTGCACTTGTAATGCATTTGTTCACCATGAAATGCATCCTTATTCTGAGTGCTTCTGTGTGTCTTCCTCTTGCTTTGGGTGGCCTTTTGTTGGCAAGCACCCAAAGTAGCCTGGAAGTTTTTCTGCTCCTCCTTACAGGCAAAGGGCTTTTCTGATGGGTGAGGTTCTTTGCTAACTGTGCAGTTATTCACAAATGAGGCCTCACCTTCATCTCTTCTTAAGGGTTTCTCTATACTGTAACACTGCTGGTTCTGGTGAAGGTTTACACTGAACCCAAATTGTCTCCCACAAGCCTCACATGTGTGAAGTTTTAGTCCATGGTGTTTACCCTGGTGTTCATCCAGGTGCAAAATATCTTTCAAGATAGGGTAACATATGTCACAAAAGTGAGCCGCCTGTGTGGGTGAACCTGCCTTGGAAGTATTAATATGTGACATATTAGTATGGCTCTGTTCAGAAGATGCCTCTTCATCCTTCACTCCATGCCAACAACCTGAAGGCAGAAAAGTACTATTGAAGTACATGGTGACTATGGTGAGTGGGGCAACTCCATCACAAATGAGAATCTGGTGTACCCAGGACTGAGCACCTAAGTTTCCTGGTGGAACAGAACTACGATCAGGTGGAAGAAAGGGCTGCTATACAGTACTAGAATCTAAGGTCACTCAGAATGGAGATGGTCTCACAAGAAACGAAGACACATGGATGGAGTGTAGTGCAGGGAGAAGTGCAAGGTCTCCAACTTCATCCTCTGCAATGACTTTTAGCTGGACCTTGGCTGACTGTGGGTGACAGGAGACTGCTATGCAGAAATGCATGTCCAGGCCCATAAAAATGTGATTAAAAGTGAGTAATGTGTTCAGGGACTATTTCAGAATATGTACGTATCTTACGACACATTAGTGTTTAAGTATAGTCCAATATTGGACAGCACTGAAGAGAGTCCTATTGCTCTACTAGAGCCCCTCTGGTAGAGAGTAGGAGAGAACAGCCCTGGGTGAGAAGTCAGATTACAAATGACAAGCGTGTACAGAACATGAAGAAAGGTAAATATAAGTTAGGGCCTCTGGCCTTGGCACCAGTGACAGGTACACATAGGTTTCCGGAGCTATAGGAACCCAGCCCTGAGGTTATGCCCTCCCTCAGCCTCAGCTCCCACTCACCAGGGCTTGCCCAAGCCTCTCCTGCTGTGACTAGAGTCATGCCCTCTTCATTTAGGCACCTGGAGTTCTCTCTCGTTACAGTTCAGCAACGACAGAGGACCTGGAAGATACAAAGCATAGACAGGGGAAAGATGAAACAGGCTCAGTGAGAAAGCACTAGCTCAGGGTAGCCCACCCATGCAAAATCACAAGAAAACAAACTACAAAATGAACCCCAGAAAACTGTCCTGCAGGAACAGTCCAGTGGGCCCACAAGTGGTGACCATGATGACTGAAACTGATGACATGGGCAGACTCAAGGAAAATGCAATTAGAGGAAGGGGGTGGAGTCTGGAGGTGTCATGAGTGTGGACAGTCACCTGGCCAGGGAGAGGCTAAGCAGGATTCAGTGGTTTACCTTAGGACCCCTGACCCCTAAACCATTCCTGGCAAGGCTTCAGGGCAGCAGGAGCTGAGGGACACAGGGAACAGAGGCGGCAATGCATCTAGCTGAGCCTTGACACCAGAGGACCTACGTGAGGGAATCAGGGAAGACAGCAGTGACGATGCTCTAGCCATGGAAAGGCAAGAGCCATCCCTAGGGTAGAAAGGAAGAGCAGAGCCCAGCCCACAAAAATGGGACACTGGGGCCTTACCTAGGGAGACTGTAAATGCAAAGCACAGAAACCATTATTTCATCATAGAAGTCTCTCTGAGCCTTATCAAGCAGCTCCCATTCCTCCTAAGAGAAGCACACAAGTAAGTCCTCAAAGGTCACACAGTCCTGCACGAGGTGGTGGACAACTGAGCCTAAGGTCAGCCTCTCTCCCCAGGATTCCTTGTCGCATCTAACTACAATGAGATAACAGGCCCTAGTTTGACTGATGCCTGTTCTCTCCTCGTATTCCATTGTTCATTTTGACCAGCGCATAACAGGCAAGTGGACAGATAAAACACCATGGCCTGGCTTCTCCTATCAGCCAGCTCCCCTAGGATCAACCGATTATGCCTCATACAGAACCTGAGCTCAGCATTCTCTCATGAACCCTCAGTAGCAAAGCTCTGGGCCCATGAATTCACACTCCATCTACATGTGCACACCACCCTTTTGGCCATATCTCCTTTACATCTATGGACACCCACTACGTAGGTACCGCCCTGGCTTCCCCATATGCAAATCTACATACAGCATCCAGAAATGCTTGGATAATGCATTGAGGACCACATCTGTTCCAGGTGAATGGCTCCACTGCCATGGTTTCACCTGAATCCAGCTATTAAATCCTCCACTCCTGGTTCTATTTCATGGGTCAATTCAGCAATTGAGAACCACATGCAGATCTCAGATAAACTCAGCATTTTTCTCCTTTGCTGTTGTACTACTGAGTTCAGTCACAGACTTCATCTCAACATTTTTTTTTTTTTTTTGAGACGGAGTTTTACTCATGTTACCCAGGCTGGAGTGCAATGGCGCAATCTCGGCTCACTGCAACCTCCGCCTCCTGGGTTCAGGCAATTCTCTTGCCTCAGCCTCCTGAGTAGCTGGGATTACAGGCACGCACCACCATGCCCAGCTAATTTTTTGTATTTTTAGTAGAGACGGGGTTTCACCATGTTGACCAGGATGGTCTCGATCTCTTGACCTCGTGATCCACCCGCCTCGGCCTCCCAAAGTGCTGGGATTACAGGCTTGAGCCACCGCGCCCGGCAACCATCTCAACATTTAACTCATTCAAAACCCACACCCGCTGAGCACCTACCCCAAGCACAGTGATTCTGCCTACTGACCCTATCTGTCCCTGGGCTAATTCACTAGCTTGAAACTCCACAGGGGCCACCACGGAAGCCTGAAGACACATAAAGAGCTGAATAAGCACTGGCTCTGGTCTCACTGCCACCTCACTTCTATTACTACAGTACTTCACCTCACATCCGCTCTCTCCCTGAAACTTTGCCACCTGCCTGAACCTATTATTCCCCTTCCTCCCAAGAACACTTCCCTCCCTCTTCTAGCCTCTAAGATGGCCCCACCCCCACCCTGCTGTGCCTGCCCTTACATTGTGCTCTCTGATGGCACTGCCACTATGACCTAAAGATTCTCCCTCTAAACTAAAAGCAAAACTCTATCCTGATCCACATGCCAGCTGCCACCCTGTGGATAGCTCCAACCTGAGTCCCTTCTCTGAACTTCAGATCTCTGTGTCCAGCTGTCTACTTGACACCTGCACTCAAGTGTCTTTGGAACATGGCAGATTCCACGTAGCCAAACTACACTGGTGATATAACCTCTGAAAGGTACTCCTACCACCAACTTTGTCCCCCTCAGATGATGGCATCCTTGTATCTTCTCAGAATAAAAAAATGCAGGATCATCCTTCACCCCTCCCCTTTTCTATCTCATCTTCCAAAATCTGGTTGGTCCCTCCTTTTTTTTTTTTTTTTTTTTTAAATACAGATGGGGTTTCACCATGTTAGCCAGGCTGGTCTTGAACTCCTGACCTCAGGTGATCCACCCACTTCGGCCTCCCAAAGTGTTAGGATTACAGGCGTGAGCCACCACACCCAGCCTGGTTGGTCCCTCTTTAAGGAAAATGATTCAGAATCCATCCACATCTCCCACCTCTACAGCCACCACTCAGGTCCAACCTAAACTGTTACATTAAGCTCCTCAGTGGTATTCCTTCCCTCATCCTCACTCCCACAGTCTTTTCTTCACTGGACAGTGAAGACAAAGTTGGTTAAGACCAAAGTCAGATCATTCCCTCCTAGATCCAAACCTGCAGTGGCTCCTACCTCTCTCAGCATGGAAACCCAGATCCTCAGGCTGCCTACCATTCCTGGGCTGAATCCTGTCCCTGCTGTCTGATCCCACCAGACATAATGGAGACCTGAGGCCAAACACTCCTAGTTTAGCCTCAAGTCAAGTAATTGCATGTGCTGGTTCCTGTGCCTGAGACAGTGTTCCACACTTCATTCTACTGCTTGCCAGAAACGGAAACCCTTCCACATAATTCCAAAACAGAATTTACAACACAGGGCTTTGGGTGACTGCAGGATCTCTCCAAACGGTAGGTAGAAGGGACACTGAAGAGTCCCAGAACATTCTAATTTCCTATACTGAGTTGCTGAGATAATGGGGGTGTGTTGGGATAAGTGAGGGCCTGAGACAATCTGGACTCATTCTAGGTAGGAATCACAAGCTTCTGCCACCATGGCAACCTCACAAGAAGAGGGAAGCTGGGAGTGGCAGGTTCCCACAGTCGGATCTCATGGACTGAACTGTTTCCCTAACCCCTGCCAACCCTGCCCTTTGGCAGGGATGATTTTGGGTTACCTCTCTAACTTCAAATACTCAGACCTCAGTGCTGGCTCCTGCCAGCTGTGTGGACATAAAGAAAGACTGGTGTCTCAGTGTCCTCATCTTAAAAGTGCGGATAATAATGGCACCCACCTCACAGAGCTACTGTTTCTATCAGTCTTGTCTGTACACGTCAAGTGCCTCTGAAACAGCTACTACTATCCATGCAAATGAACTGATAAGTTTTTGAAAAATTAGGTTTGTTTTGCTTGCTTTAAAAATTTTTCAGAATATTTGGTAAGATTTCCCATTGTAATAAAATACTTTAGGCAAATTAATATTTTGACCAATCATTAAGTGCTGGTATCAATTTAACTTATATTATATACACATTTTCTAGTTCCCTACTTCTGTGTACTTGCAAGGTATACGCTAGCCTTTGCACTAAACCAGCCTACCTGATACATATTCCTCTGAAGGGGAGCTGCATGATCCTTCATTAGAGACGTTCATCATTTCTGCTTACTCGAGGGTTTGCGTAACTGAGACACCAGTGCACTGGCTGGGGATGGGACTGTTCCACAGGCAGTGCCCATGAGAGCGTGGTGAGACTTTCGGGTGGCAAATCTACTGCATCCCATACCTTGGTCTCCAGTGCAGGCCACACTACTTATGCTCTGCAGCCCTCTCCACTTACTGACACCATACAGAATCCTCCCTGCAAGATTCTTTGAACTGGCTGCACCATGGACTATACCATGGTTACTCCTGTGACCCACACGTACACCTCCAGAAGGCCTCCTGGAGCCAGAAAGTCTGAAGTAAAGGGAAAACCACAGAAGAAGAAGCATGGCTAGTTCCTGCAGTGCCTAATTAACCAACCTTCCATTTTGCCATTGTTCTTGCCTCAACCATTCCTGCCTTACATGATAACTCAACCTTGTGAAACTAGACCTTGTGACACTACCCTCTCCTCCCCGCAAACCCAGTGCCCCTCCCACAGGTTTCCAGCTTGCAAAAAGCACACTGAATTGTAACTTTCCACTGCCTACCCCAACCTATAAAACCAACTCTTATTCCACCACCCTCCACTGACTCTCTTTTCAGACACAGTGCACTTGCACCTGAGTGAATAAACAGCCTTGTTTCTCACACAAAGCCTGTTTTGGTGGTCTCGTCATTCAGAGCACGCCTAACATCTGGTGTTGAAACCCGGGACAGGGATACTCCTGTGGGAGACCAGCCCCTGGCCCTGCTCTTCCTCTGTGAAGAAACCCACCTGTCACCTCAGCACATCAGACCAGCCTGACAACCTTCTCACCACCTTCAGATCAGGTAAGCAGTCTCTCCCTCTCTCTTTTCCTTTAAATCCTTCTCCTTTTAAGTACAGAAAAGGAGACACGTCTCAGGGACAAGTCTTCCCCCCAACCCCCTCGGCTTCCCTGCTCTTTTCCTTTAACTCCTTCTGCTTCTTCTTTTTTTTTTTTAATTTTTATTTATTTATTTATTTATTTAAAAGACGGGGTGGTTTCACCACTGGTCTTGAACTCCCGACCTCAGGTGATCCGCCTGCCTTGGCCTCCGAAGTGCTTGGATTACGGACGTGAGCCACCACGCCTGGCCTAACTCCTTCTGCTTCTTAGAGGCAAAGGAGACACTCTTTATCCGCAACGTAAGTTATGAACTCCGCTAGGTCAGACGGTCTTCCTTTGGTGTCTGGTCACTCGCAGGGATGCCTGCTTTGATCACTAACCCATGTTACAGCCCAGGACTCAGTCAGGAATGCCTACTGAAAATCCTGGTAGCTGCTCACTCCATCTCCTTGTCTCTTCTCTAGTTCTTTCTTTAAAACTTATCGCCTTTGCTATGAGCAGTGTTCTGCCCTCTTTTCCTCAGTCTTCGCCTCTAGTCTGCATCCTAAAAACCTAAAACCTCTTCAACTATAGCCCAATCTGAAACCTAAACATCTTTTTTTCTGCAATACAGCCTGATCCCAGTACATATTAGACAACGGTTCCAAATGGTCAGAAAACAACACTTTCAATTTTTCTATTCTGTGAGACCTAGGCAATTTTCACAAATGAATGGGGAAATGCTTAAGGTGCCTGACGTCCAAGCATTTTTTTACACCCCAATCCCTCCCTAATTTCTGCTTTCAATGCAACCAATCCCAAATTTTCTTCTCTCTCCTCTGTCCACCACTCTTGCCTCCGCCAGTAACTCAGAATCTTCCTTGTCCATCAAACCTTCCAATCTTTCTCCTCCTCACCTGTCCAAACCAGGCCCTAACCCCCCACCCCCCAAAGCCTCCCTCCTCTTCCTCTGCCCACAACCCACCTCCTTATACCTCCCGTCACCTCCCCACCTCATATCTGGTCCAGCTTACAGTTTAGTCCCAAGGCTAACTCCTCTGCCTTTGCCCAACAATTCCCCCTTCCAAAGATGACTGGAGCCAAAGGCAAAGTTAGGGTGCACATTTCTTTCTTTATCCAATCTTTCCCAAATCGGCCAATGGTTAGAATCATTTTCATCAGATTCTCCAATACTTAACCTAGTCCTATAATCTTATGTGGAGTGGCTTAAATATCATCCTTACTTCTACTCTCCCAAAAAATGTTTATCACTCAGTCAGCCCCCGACATTACAAAAAAGCTACAGAAATTTAAATCTGGCCCTCAAATGCCACAACAGGAATTAACCAACGCAGTCTTCAAGGTGTTCAATAATAGGGAAGAGGCTGCTGCCCACTGATGCTTGCCTCTGCCATAAGACAAACCTCAGCCACACTACCAGCTCACAAAGACTTCAAAGCGCCAGGGATGCAGCATCCACTGCCCCTCCCAGATCATGCTTCAAGTGTCGGAAACCTGGCCACTGGGCCAAGGAATGTCCGAAGCCAGGGATTCCTCCTAAGCCCTGCCCTGTCTGTGGAGCGCCCCCACTGGAAGTCGGACTGACTCACATTGCTGCTCCTCGGCTTGGCAGCTAAAGACTGATGCTGCTTTACAGGACCCCCAAAAGTCAGGAGCTTTGGTTAACTCTTTTACAGTGGAGGTTAAGTCCATCCCCTTCTTAATCAATACAGGGGCCACCCACTCCATGCTGCCTTCTTTTCAAGGTCGTCTCCTTGGCCTCCGTAACTGTTGTGGGAGTTGACGGCAAGGCTTCCAAAACTCCCGAAGTCTGGTGTCAATTAGGCCAGCAATCATTTCCACATTCTTTCCTGATCATCCCCACTTGTCCAGTTCCCCTGTTAGGCCAAGATATCCTAAAAAAATTGTCTGCCTGAACTATTTGTGGACTAAGCCACACCTCATTACCGCCCTCCTCCCCAAACCCGCACCTCCCTCAATAGCTCCCCTTATGTCCCCCTACCTTCACCCTATGGTGTCCCTTCCAATCCCTTGCTCACTCATCGATTGTCATCCCCTTAGAACCTGACCACGCTTATCCTGCCCAGCACTAGTACCCCATCCCAGCACAAGCCTTAAAAGGCCTAAAACCTGTTATAACTCACTTACTAAAACACGGCCTTTTAGTTCTCACTAACCCTCTCCCTATAAGACCCCCATCCTACCCGTCCAAAATACCAGACAAATCCTACAGGCCAGTCCAAAACCTTCACCTTATTAATCAGCTAGTGCTCCCCAACCATCCTGTAGTACCAAACCCCGATATGCTCCCCAACTTCTCTAAAACTCACCCGCATTCCTAAGGAAACTTAAACGCCCTGCTCCTGTCTGTCTTGCCGCTTCACCCTCTTCCTCCATTCTGTGTGCCAAAACATTTCCTGGTTCGACCTCTGGCTGCCACCCTTAACTCTCTTCTAAAGTGAATAACCTTCATTACCAAGGTACCCCATGTGACTTCTCCCCCAATGAAGTACAACTGCTTACTTTCCTCTCCATTCGTTGTCTGCCTGTTCCTCCTGCTCCCTTGGCTGCCCCACATAATTGCACCTATTATTTCCATTACCTCAACAAAACCCTTAACTTAACCCATCCTTTGCTAAACCAATCCAACCCAACCCTAAGAAAAGGTTGTTGGCTTTGCATCTCTCTATCAGCTACAACTTATATTGCCACTCCCATCTCTGCAAAAACATGGGTTCTTACTTGCCTAACTTATCATCCTCGCTACGAAGGAAAAAGCCCCTTTCAACTCTTAAATATGCAGTCATTAGCTGAGTTCTCCATCACTGACATAACCGAACACACCCTAACAGGACACGCAGTACAGCTTCTGCACGCCTGCATTTCCAGCCTCACTCCATATACAGGTAATAAACCCACTCAAACCCTACCTCTCACTTCAGAGACCACATAAAATAACACGGTTCTGTAACCACAGATACTGTGTAAAGGCCTTCTGCAAAGAGCAGTGTTAGGAAAAAGATGTCAGTCTCCTTTATGCTTCCAACGCAACCTAGCCTCCAGCCTATCTCTTGGCCACCTACTCCCCCATGAATGCAACTTTACCTTACAACTCCAAGCCCCAAGAGACTATCAAAACTTTCTAGTTACCCAAACTGCTTCATTTAGCCTACCTGTCTGCTTTACAGGACCCCCAAAAGTCAGCACCACCTCTTTGCTTAACAGTCAGGGTTTTGTGTTGGCAGACATACCCCTTGCATGACTATTCAGCCCTGGAACCATTATAATAACACAGCTCCCACTTCTCTTAAAACTCGCCCACAACTGCGAAGTGGAATCATCTTTTTCTTAACACTACTATTTGTGAAAGGCCTTTACACAGTCGCCCCCGTTACTTAAACCACACCTCAGAAAGTCTCTGTTTCCGTAATTTTCTGTCTAACTGTGCTCAAATTCACTGTACTCATTTAATTTTACATGCCCTGCTTTTGTTTAAGTTACCTCCAGGCAACTACAGCTAATATTTCACGGTTTTACCCTCAAGCTGCCAACCTTAACTCTCTCTTAGAGTGAATAGATAACCTTCAGTGGCAGGGAACTCTCCAACTCTTCCACCCCAATAGTTATTTTCTTTTCTTTTATACTCACTCTTAACCTCACTCCTGTTCTCCTGCTATCCTCTACCCCTCCCTAATTACCTCCAACAGACCATCAATCTAACCCATTCTCTCCTATTTCAAATCCTTCCTTAGCCAGTGATTGTTGGCTACCTATATCCCTCTCCCTCCTACACAGCCATCCCCGCCCTACCAGCAGCCTGGGCAAACTCTCCCATCTCTTTGTATCTCCAAAATTCCTTCAACAACCCCTACCTGTACCCACCCCCAAAGAACTCCTCTACTTCTTAGATTCAACAGAAACACTCCAGGTATCTCATACCAACAGGCCACTGCTCTTCTTTGCACCTACCTATGTAACCTCTCACTATATACCAACTCCACAACGCCCATTTTTGGACCACTAACCACACAACTATCCCTATCACCTCCCTCATGTATTTCCTGACAATCAACCTACTACAATTCCCCTAGGAAACCTCCCACCCTCTTTGTGCTCCTTTACACTCCACCTTGAAAGCCTTGCCACCCACTTTAACCAAGAAACAGAATCAGGCCAGCTTCGCTTCGCATTACAAAAGGGCCCTCCCTCATTACTAGCACTCTTAAAAATGTCAATAGCAAGTTGTGCCTAGGTAGGCATTTACCACTCTCTCACTCTACCCTTGGCTGCCCTCTCCTTGTTCATCAGACTCTCCTCCAGACCCTTCTTCCTGTCTGCTCATACCTAGCTTTGTTAACAAAAGCAGATGATTACTTACAGATACCAAACACTTTCTCATACACCATGAAAATAAAACCTCTCCCTCCAACCAGTTACCTTATGAAACCCCACTACAACCTCTAACAGCTGCAGCCCTTGCTGGTTCCCTTGGTATCTGGGTGAAAAATCCTAACTCCTCTGTAAGTAAGCAGCCATGTTATAAGTAAAAAAAGAAAAAAAAAAACAAAAAAAACCCCTAGCTCCTTCAGAACACTTTCTCACCTTTTTAGTCTACACTTCCAGTTCTGCCTGAGCCAAGGACTTTTCTTTCTCTGTGGCTCTTCTACCTACATCTGCCTTCCTACCAACTGGACAGGCACTTGTACCTTAATATTCCTTACTCCCAAAATCCAGTTTGTCAACGGAAATAAGCATCTCCCTGTCCCCCTTTTAATCCCCACACGGCCAAAAAGAGTCATTCCATTAATTCCCTTACTTGTAGGATTGGGTATAGCAGGTCTCACTACTTCTATTGCCACATTTCGCAGTCTCTCTAATGATTTCTCCGCCAGCATTACAGACATAACTCAAACACTATCTGTCTTCAAGCCCAATTCCCTGGCTGCAGCTGTCCTGCAAAATCACCAAGGCCTTGATCTACTAACTGCTAAAAAAGGAGGACTCTGCCTATTCCTAAATGAAGAATGCGGCTTTCATCTAAACCAATCCGCCCTTGTATATGACACCATAAAAGACTTAAAGACAGGGCCCAAAAGCTCACTAATCAGGCAAATAATTATTCTGGACCTAGCTGGCCACTCTCTAGCTGGGTATCATGGCTCCTTCCATTAGCAGGCCCCCTCACACCCATTTTTCTCCTTCTCTTATTTGGATCTTGCCTCTTCCGACTAGTCTTTCAATTCCTACGAAACCACATCCAGGCTGTAACAGATCAGTCAACGTGGCAAATGCTCCTCCTAACAAACCCACAGTATCAACCTTTGCCTCAAAACTTCTTGGCAGTCTGAATTCTCTCCCATTTTTAGGCTTCCATGCCATCTCCAATCTTGCTCGAAGATGCCCTGAGAAACATCACCCACTACCCCTCTATACTGCCCCCAAAATATTCACTGCCTCCCCTTTTCTAGTTTTTACTTTTCTCCTTTATGTTATTAATATAAAAAAGACAGGAATGCAAGATTCTTTGAACTGGCTGCACCATGGACTACACCATGGTGACCCGTGACCCACACGTACACCTCCAGAAGGCCTCCCAGAGCCAGAAAGTCTGCAGTAATAGAAAAGCCACAGAAGAATGGGTAGTTCCTGCAGTGCCTAATTAACTGACCTTGCAACATTTTGCCATTGTTCTTGCCACAGCTGTTCCTGCCTTAACAGATAACCCGACCTTGTGACACCGGACCTTGTGACACCCCCTTATCCCCCAGCAAACCCCGCTCCCGGCTTGCAGCTTGCAAAAAACTGCCCTGAACTGTAACTTTCCACTGCCTACCCCAAACCTATAAAACCAACTTCGATCCCACCGACCTCTGCTGACTCTGTTTTCGGACTCAGCCCACTTGCACCCAGGTGAATAAACAGCTTTGTTGCTTAGACAAAGCCTGTTTAGGTGGTCTCTTCATTCAGAGCATGCCTAAGACTTTCACCTGTCAGGACCCCTCCTTTCTGGAAGGAATCTTAAGTGTCCACCCCTTCTTCCCTGGCCTCCCACTCTAACCCTACCTCTCACTTCAGAGACCACATAAAATAACATCCTTAATATCCCACCCTCTAAATCTCATCTACAGGCTTTGACCTTATACCTCACCCATTGAAGGTCTCTAGCACCACTCCCTCTCCAGAACTACAGGCCTGCATGTTCAGGTACCCATGTGAACCTCCAATGCAGAACACCTTAGATTCACCAGGTCCAAAACCCAATTCCTGATCCCCCTGAAAGGTGCTCCCTGCTCTGACTTAGCAATTTCCATTCTTCCACATGTTCAAGAAGGAAAACAAACCAACAAAAAAGAAACCCTGGATAGCCTTCCCTCCGTACATTCACTCACAACCACATCTGATGCAGCAGATCTGTTGGTTCCATCTTTTAAAATCTACCCAGAAGCTAATGACTTCCTCTCCCCAGTCAGGCCTCCAAGTCCAAGCCTGGCCCTTAGATGCTTGATGACCTGCACATACACCTCCAAATGGTCTCCAGGAGCCAGAAAGTCTGAAGTAACTGGATGGTCATAAAGAGAAGTGAAACAACTAGTCCTTGCCTCAACTTACTGCTCTCCCCCTGCAATATCTGACCATTGTTCCTGCTCAGTCTTGCGAAATTTCCTCTTAGACATTAGGTTTCTCAAGACCCCCATCCCTATAACTATGTAATTTACCACACTCTCCCCTCTATTTGCAACCAATAACCCCCACCCTTGTGACCATGCATCCTGTGATGCCCTTCCCCTCCCTAAAATAGATTTTCACCTTTAAATGATCATTTGCCCCAACCTATATAATCAGTCCCCTTTCCTACTCCACTTGCCAAACTCCTTTCTTGGACTTGGCTCACTTGCACCAAAGTGCTAAGTAAAATGGCCTTGTTGCCCACACGAAGCCTGCCTGGTGATCTCTTTTTGTGAGCGATGCGCTCAACATTTGGTGCTGAAACCCAGAACATGGGAACTCTTACGGGAGCTGAAACCTTGTCCCTGCTCTCCTGTGCTCCCTCCAGGAAGAGGCTAGGCCCATCAGACAAGCCCACGGATCCACACAGCATTTTCAGATCAGGTAAGCCGTTTGCCTCAACTCTCTTCTTTAGCCCTTCTCTCTGTAACTGTAACAGCCTTCTCCTTTCAGTTTCATTTTCCTCTCCCTTTCAGCAGAGACAGGAGAGAGAGGACTTTCCGTGAGTTTCATGACCAGAAAAAAATCCTACATAGGTCATGGAACCAGGAAGACAGTCTTCCCTTGGTGGCTGATCATTGCAGAGACGTATGTTCCAGTCACTTACTCGCACTCGTAGGTGATGGATTAATGCAGAGGATGCCCCTTTCCACCAATTCACCCCAGGTACAGACCAAGGTTTAGTCTGGGATGTCTGTTAAACTGCTTGGTCGTGCACTCACTTTCCTCATGTCCACCGCTCTTCTTAAACTATAGCCAGCCTCCCCCGCTCCATTCCTCCCTCCTCTCCCTTAGCCTGTGTTCTAAAAAAATCTCAAACCCTTCAACTATCACCTGACCTAAAACCTAAGTGTCTTATTTTCTTCTGCAATACCACTTGGCCACAATATAAAGTGGACAATGGCTCTAGACGGCCAGAGAACGGAACCTTCGATTTTTCTATCCTGTAGGATCTAGGCACTTTTGTCATAAAATGGGCAAATGATCTGAAATTCCCTAAGTCCAGGCATTTTTCACACTTCGCTCCCTTCCCAGCCTCTGTTCCCAATGTGACCCCTCTCAAATTCTCCTTCTTCCTCTACCATCTGCATCCCCTGTTCCTACCACCAATGCAGATTCTTCACTCTCAATAGACCCTTCTAACCTTCCCCTCCGCCCCCCTACCCCGTCGAGCTATGCCTCATCAGGCCGAACCCAATCCTAACCTCCCCACTGCCCCATCCCCTCCCTCTTATACCTCTTCTGTCACTTCTCCATCCCACACCTGCTCCAGGGCACAATTCAGTCTTAAAACTAGCTCTCCCTCCCCAATCCAACAGTTTCCCCTTCAAGAGGTGGTTGGAGCCAAGGGCATAGTCAGGGTGTATGTTCCTTGTTCTCCATCCAATCTGTCCCAAATTGGTCAGTGCTTAGGATCCTTCTCATCAGATTCCACTAAATATATCCAAGAGTTCCAATACCTAACTCAGTCCTACAATTTAACCTGAATGACTTAAATGTCATTCTGACCTCTACTCTCTTCCCAGATGAAGGAAATAGGGTATATACTGTGGCTCAATATTATGCTGATACCCACAGATGCCACAAGCCAGCCCTCTAAGAGGGCATCAGGGCAGTGCCTAGCGAAGAACCCCAATGGCATTACCAGGTGGGCTTGCCTGATGTCACCAAGCGTTACTATGTGGTCTCTTGCTTAGTTGAGGAACTTGAGCAGGCATCTTACAAAACCGTGAATTATGACAAACTTAAACAACCCAGGGCAAACATGAAAATCCTGCCCAATTGATGGCCCACCTAGCAGAAACTCTTAGACGCTTCACAGTGCTAGATCCAGAGGGGCAGAGTCACCTTATTCTCAATATGCATTTTATTACCCAATCTGCCCCAGACAATAGGAAGAAACTTCAAAAACTAGACTCAGGCCCTCAAACTCCACAACAGGTTCTAATTAATCTCACCTTTAAGGTGTTTAACAATAGGAAGGAAGCAGCCAAGCAGCAACGCATTTCAGAACTGCAACTGCTTGCCTCTGCCGTAAGACAAACCCCAGCTATGGTTTCAATGACAAGAAACTTCCAGGGACCAAGGTGACTACTATCGGGTGCTCTATCAAGCTGTCCTCCTCCAGGGCCTTGCTTCAAATGCCAAAAAACCGGCCACTGGGCCAGGGAATGCCCACAGCCTGGGGCTCCATCTTGCTTCAAATGCCAAAAACTTGGACACTGGGCTAACGAATCCTCCCAGCCCAAGGCCCCCTCTAAGCCATGTCCTGTCTGTGTGGGACCTCACTGGAAATCGGACTGGTATGCCCACTCCCAAGGCTTCTGGAGTTCAAAGCCAATACTTTCCAGCTGACTCCTTTCCAGAACCTCTAGGTTTAGCAACTGAAGATTGACGCTGCCCGACTGCTTCAGAAGCCCTCTGGACCAACACAGACACCGAGCTTTGGGTAACTTGCCATGAAGGGTAAGTCCATCCCCTTTTTAGTCGATACGAGGGCAACCTACTCCACTTTGCCTTCTTCCCATGGGCCTGTTTCCTTAGCTCCTATAACTGTTTTGGGAATTGACGTCCAGGCTTCAAAGCCTCTCAAAAGCCCCCCAACTCTGGTGTCAGCTCAGGGAACACTCCTTTACTCACTTCTTCCTAGTCATCCCCATGTGGCCCATCCCCTGACTGTGTGAGGTTTTTTAACTAAATTATCTACTACCCTTACTATTCCAGGACTACAGCCACATCTCACAGCTGCCCTCTTACCTGACCCAAAGCCTACTGCACAGCCTCCCACCACATCTCCTTATCTTAACCCACAGGTGTGGAAAACCTCTCCCCTGTCCTTAGCAGCCAACCAAGCACCTATCACTATCCCCCAAAACCCAATCATCCCCACTCTGCCCAGTGCCAATATCCCATTCCCCAATATGCTCTAAAAGGACTAAAACCTGTTATCATCTGCTTGTTACAACACGGTCTCCTAAAGCCCACCTAACTTGCCTGTCCAGAAATCAGAGAAATCTTCCCGGCTGGTCCAAGACCTTCACCTTATCAATCAAATTGTCCTTCCTATCCATCCTGTAGTGCCAAACCCATATACTCTCCTGTCCTCAAGTCCTCCCTCCACAAACCCATTATGGTACTTGATCTCAAAGATGCCTTTTTTACCACCCCCTTACAACCCTCCTCCCAACCTCTATTTGCCTTCACTTGGACTGACCCTGACATCCACCACTCACGACAACTAACCTAGACTATCTTGCCTCAGGGCTTCAGGAACAGCCCATACTACTTCACTGAGGCCCTCACTCACAACCTGCTCTCTTTTTGTCCTTCTGCTTCTTACGTTATTCAATATGTGGATGACCTCCTCCTGTGCAGCCCCTCTTATAAAGCTTTTCAGCAAGACACCCTCCTGCTTCTTC
>NW_016107732.1:822033-835160 GCF_001604975.1 Cebus imitator | reverse complement strand
CTTGAGGCTTTCAAAATCACAAGCTATGCCTCACTCTATACAGCTCTCACAATCTTCAACCTTTAGTATCCTCTTTGCTTCTTCCACATCTGTTATCTGCCCTACATCTTACTCAACTCTATTCTCTCTTTATTGAAACTCCAACTGTGACTACTGCACATGATCCCAATTTTAATCCAGCCTCTCATCTAATACCAAACACAAATGCAAAACCCAGACCACACGACTATATCTCCCTCATCCACATTGCTATTTCCCCTTTTTCCCACTTCTCTCTTTTCCCTATCCGAGACTGATCACACATGCTTTATTAATAGCAGTTCTTCAAAACCCAACCAGTCCTCTCTAGGACAGGCTGGCTGTGCTGCTGTCTCCCACAATTCTATCATTGACGTTGCCATCCTTCCTCTGTCTACTATTTCTCAACAAGCTGAACGGATAGCACTCACATGTGCCCTCACCCTGGCGAAAGGGCTAAAAGTCAACATCTACATGACTCCAAATATGCTTTCCACATCTTCCATCACCATGCTGTCATCTGGGCAGAAAGGTGCTTTCTCACTACACAGTGATCTTCCATTATCAATTCTTCTTTAATAAGAACTCTCCTTAAAGCTGCCCTTCTCCCAGCCAAGGCCGGAGTCGTCCACTGTAAAGGACACCAAAAAACTTTAGATCCCATTGCCCAAGGAAATGCTTATGCCAATGAGACAACCAAGAAGGCAGCAAACACACCAATGTCCCCCCTAGCGGACAATATTTTTCTTTTTCCTCAATTGCTCCTACTTACTCTCCTTCTGAATCCTTAACCCACCAGTTGCTGCTCCCCACTCAAGATAGTTGGTGTTTCGATCAAGGAAAATTCATTCTTTCTGCCTTGCAAGCCCAGTCTATCCTCTTTTCCTTTCATAACCACTTTCATGTAGGATATAAGCCTTTGGCCCATCTCTTAGAACCTCTTATCTCCTTCCCTTCGTGGAAATCCATCCATAAAACAATTACATCTCAGTGCTCCATCTGCCACTCTACCAAACCCCAGGGACTTTTAAGACCTCCCTTCCTTTCCCATTCACCAAGCCCGGGGATTTACCCACATGCAAGATTGGCAAATTGACTTTATTCATATGCCTTGCGTCCAAAAATTCAAATATCTTCTTGTATGGGTAGATATCTTTAGAGAGTGGATTGAAGCCTTCCCTTCTGGAACAAAAAAAGCCAC
Source organism: Cebus imitator (assembly GCF_001604975.1). Classification (NCBI taxonomy): domain Eukaryota; kingdom Metazoa; phylum Chordata; class Mammalia; order Primates; family Cebidae; genus Cebus; species Cebus imitator. Next base: position 833,941 of record NW_016107732.1, on the reverse strand, counting down.
TGCTGTTATTTCTTGACTGTTAAATGATATCATTCCCCTATTTGGCCTGCTGACTTCCATATAATTTGACAATGGTCCCATTTTCATTAGCCAAATCACCCAAGCAGTCTCTCCAGGCCCTTAGCACTCAATGGAATCTCCATGCCCCTTAGCACCCTCAGTCATCAGGAAAAGTAGAAAAAGCTAATCGTCTACTAAAAACAAATCTTATCAAACTCACCCTTCAATTAAAGAACTGGGTATCCCTTGTATCTACTGCTCTTCTCTGAATTCATGTCACTCACCAGGAACTCACAAGATACAGCCCCGGCCGGGCGCGGTGGCTCACGCCTGTAATCCCAGCACTTTGGGAGGCCGAGGCGGGTGGATCACGAGGTCAAGAGATTGAGACCATCCTGGTCAACATGGTGAAACCCCATCTCTACTAAAAATACAAAAACATTAGCTGGGCATGGTGGTGCATGCCTGTAATCCCAGCTACTCAGGAGGCTGAGGCAGGAGAATTGCCTGAACCCAGGAGGCGGAGGTTGCGGTGAGCCGAGATCGCGCCATTGCACTCCAGCCTGGGTAACATGAGTGAAACTCCGTCTCAAAAAAAAAAAAACAAAAACAAAAACAAAAAAAACAAAACAAGATACAGCCCCTTGGAACTCTTTTTTTTTCTTTTTTGAGATGGAGTCTTGCTCTGTCACCAGGCTGGAGTGCAATGGCGCAATCTTGGCTCACTGCAACCTCCGACTCCTGGGTTCAAGCAATTCTTCCGCCTCAGCCTCCTGAGTAGCTGGGACCACAGGTGCATGCGACCACACCCGGCTAATTTTTGTATTTTTAGTAGAGACGGGGTTTCACCATGTTAGCCAGGATGGTCTCGATCTCTTGACCTTGTGATTCGCCCACCTCCGTCTCCCAAAGTGCTGGGATTACAGGCGTGAGCCACCACGCCCAGCCTCCCTTCGAACTCTTACATGGCTGCACCTTTTTGCTTGGGCCTAACCTTCTCCCAGACTCTAGCCCTCCTGGAGACTATCTTCCCATTTTACAACAAAATAGGCAGGAAATTCATCAAGCTGCTAACCTCCTCCCTACTCCAGATACACGGCCTTATAAGGACACCTTAACTGGATGATAAATGCTGGTCAACGATCTAACCTTTCCAGCTCTACAGCCTCAGTGGAAGGGCCCCTACCTGGTTGTCTACAGTACTCCAACTGCTGTTCATCTACAAAACCCTCCCCACTGGGTTCACCGGTCCAGGATTAAACTGTGCCCATCAGACAACCAGCCTAGCCCATCCACCTCCTCTTGAAAGTCACAAGTACTCTCTCCTGCTTCTCTTAAGCTTACTCAAATTCCTGAAGAGTAGACACAAACCACATGAGTTTAGTTTATATTTCAACATCAACAGGAATCCTCCTCTTAATTTGCAGCAGGACTCTACACAGTCACCCCTGAAGCTTGGTCTATACCTCACAAGCTCTCTATTTCTGTTGCTTTCTGTCTAACTATACTTCTAATCACCCTTCTCATCTACATTTAAATGCCCTATGCCTGCTTGCCTTGCTGGTTTACTGTTTTCCTCGAGAGCATTTTAGCTGACATCTCCTAATTCTACCCATAAACTCTCACCCTTGACTCCTTCCTTGAATGGATAGATAACCTTATGTGGCAAGGGACACTCCAATTCTTTTACCCTAATGAAGTCCTCTTCTTTACTCTTCTACTCACTCTTATTCTCAGTCCCATTCTGTAACTCCCTATCCCTTCCTAATTACCTTCAACACACCATCAATCTAACCCATTTCCTTCTCACTAATTTCAACCCATTGTTGGCGAAAAATTGCTGGCTCTTCATCTCCCTTTGTTCTTCCTCTTATACCGCTATTCCTGCCCTGCAGCCGACTGGGCTACCTCTGCCATCTCCCTATACCTCTGCATCTCTTTTAACAGTCCCCATCTCTACCCTCCCAGGGAGCCTCTCTTTTTCTTAGACAAGTTTAGGAAAACCTCCTCAGACATTTCATACCAACAAGCTGCCATACTTGTCCTCAACTATCTACAGCAACTCTTACCTCATATGAACTCCACTCCGCCCATATTAGGAACCCTTACTACACAGACACGAATCCCCACTCTTGCTCCTCTATGCATTTCCCATCAACGAACCAATGTAATTCCCTTGTGTAACCTTCCCCTTTCCAAGTGCTCCTTTACTCTCCATCTCCAAGGCCCTGACTCACATGGTAATATGGCTGCAGGAGCATACTCACTTCACTTTACTGACAAACCCTTTATCACTAATAACCTCAAAAATGTTAACAGTCATTACTGTCCAGGTCAGCACCTTCCTTGTCTCTCATTCCATCCTTGGATACTGTCTCCTTGTTCCTCGGATTCTCCTCTTAGACCCTTTTTATGCTTACTCATACATGGCCCTACAAATGTTAGTAGCAGACTATTTGTTGATACTACGTGCTTCCTCATACATTATGAAAATCAGACCACTCCCACTACACGATTCCCCCATCAATCTCCCTTTCAACCTCTAAAGGCTACTGTCCTTACTGGATCTTTAGGACTTTGGGTATATCTGACTCCCCTTTCAAAGCTCCCTCCCACCGTTTCACCCTACATTTTCAATTCTGCCTTGCCCCAGGCCTCTTCTTATATGGATCCTCCACCTATATGTGTTTACCTACTAACTGTACAGGCACCTGTGCCTTAGTCTTCCTTACTCCTAAAATACAGTTTGCCAATGGTAATAAACAACTGCCTGTCCCCCTAATGACACCCACTAGACAAAAAAGATTCATCCAGCTAATTCCATTACTCCTAGGAACAGGGTTTGCGACCTCCATTGTGGGCCTCAGAACTGGCATAGTGGGGGTCACCCCCTCTGTCACAACATTCTGTAGTCTATTGATTTCTCTGCTAGCATTACTGACATATATAATACTTTATCTGTCCTTCAGGCTCAAATTAATTCTTTAGCTGCAGCTGTCCTCCAGAACCTTCATGGACTCGACTTACTTACTTCAGAAAAGAAAGGATTCTGTATATTTCTAAATGAGGAATGCTGCTTTTACTTAAATCAGTCCAGCTTAGTTTATGGTAATATCAGAAGGCTCAAAGACAGAGCCCAGAAATTTACTAACCCGGCAAATAACTATGCCAAACCCACCTGGCTGTTTTCTTGCTGGATGTCATGGCTTTCTCCGATCCTTACTCTCCTAATAACCATCTTCCTTCACCTCCTATTCAAATCTTGCATTTTCCACTTAGTCTCTCAATTCCTACAAAACCATATCCAGGCCATTACTACTCACTGCATATGGCAAATGCTACTTTTAACAACCCGACAATATCAACCCCTGTCCCAGGACCTCTCAGCAGCTTAAGACAAGACGCCTTACCAATCCTTCTGGCTCATTTGCCTGCCTTGTCTCCAGTCCTATTTCATAGCCTTCACTCTTCTAGGATCAACCACAAACACCAGTTCACCACTCATGAATTCCTGGCAGCTGGGCGCGGTGGCTCATGCCTGTAATCCTAGCACTTTGGGAGGCCAAGGTGGATGGATCACCTGAGGTCAGGAGTTCAAGACTAGCCTGGCCATCATGGTGAAACCCCATCTTTTTTAAAAAAAATAATAATAATAAATAATAATAAATAAATTAAAAAAGAATTCCAGGTAACACCTGGCTAAGGTCAAGATGCAGTTTAATACCTCTCCAGAACCCACACATATCCCTTTCAATCCAAGTCTTCTAGGATCAACTCCCCATAATAGTATTCTATTCTCAAGAATCTTCCCTACCCATGAATTGAAAAGCCTCTGGGAAAAAAATCTTAAGACGTAATGGGGTGGCAGCCATCAGACACTTGCCCATGGTGTCCCCAGGCCCAAGTTTATGAAGATAAACTGCAGTACACATATACAGAGCCTGTACCCCACATTTGGCAGCCAAACCAACATCCAGGTCACCACAAAGTATACCAATGGCTATTAGAGGGCTTGGGACACTTTTCCTTTTGCCAGCCTCAGCTCAACTCAGGAGATAAAGAGTATTACTTATCTCTCTTGCATAGGGTCAGCAATCAGAACTATTGAACTCCTCCATTCAGAACACCACTTAAACTTATGGGAAAAGGGTAATATAACAGATTACTGGCTTGACGACAAGCAGCCTTATTCATATGATTGAAAATGGGGACAAAAAGCATTGGTAGACTGGATACTATTCCAACCTTGGCCCAAGGCTTCATCACTACCCCCATTAAAACTATTATGTTTAAAGGCTATTTTTAGAAAATTCACCCTATTAGGAAAATTTCAAGCTCAAAAATATGCTAATTGGCACCTTGTTAAATACTTAAAATGGTGCCCTAAGCCAAAGACTTAACTAAACACTTACTAAACTACAAAAATCAAAGACTTTTATTTTATATACGCAGGTATACACGCAGCCCCCTGTCATGCTTAAAGAAGCCTTGAGAAACATCGTCCCTACTCCCTTCTCTTTTTAAACCTTTTCTTTATACATATATAAGAAGACAGGAATGTCAGGCCTCCATGTCCACGCCTGGCCATTATATCCTTGGTGACCTGCACATACACCTCCAAATGGTCTCCAAGAGCCAGAAAGTCTGAAGTAACCGGATGGCCATAAAGAGAAGTGAAACGAGTTCTTGCCTCAACTTATTGCTCTCCCCCTACAATGTCTGACCCTTGTTCCTGCTCAGCCTTGCGAAATTTTCCCCTAGACATCAGGTTTCTCAAGATCGCCACCACTGTTTGTAATTTACCACATCCTCCCCTCTGCTAGCAACAGACAACCCCCACCCTTATGACTATGCCAGCTAGTAATAGATAACCCCCACCCTTGTGACCATGCATCCCGTGACGCCCTTCCCCTCCCTAAAATAAATTACCATCTTTGACCATTTGCACCAACCTATAAAATCGGTCCCCTTTCCTACTCCCCTTGCCTAACTCCTATCTTGGACTTGGCCCGCTTGCACCCAAGCGCTAAATTAAACAGCCTCGTGGCGGACATGAAGCCTGCCTGGGAGTCTCTTTACCAAGCAACGCGCTAAACAACCCCAACCCCAACCCCTCCTGTCACTACTCAGGCCCAGCCACCACCGCAACACTCCTGGAGTTTGTTGCAGGGCCTTTCTTAAAGGTCTCCCTGCCTCCATCCTCACCGTTTCTTTTTCAATTTATTTATTTTTATTTTTTTACAGTCCCTTTCCCCCAATCCCATCCTCACCGTTTCTAACTCACTCTAGTCTGTTTCCTCCTTAGTGAACCTATGAATACTTTAAAAATGCTTTATCGGACTTCCCTCCACCCTTCAAAACGCGCTGTGACGCCTATCGTCCTCACAATGAAGGCGCAACTTCTCCCCGCGCTACTGCAGGCGTGACTACCGCTCACACACGCTCCCGACTGCTCTGGGGTCAGTCCGGCTCCGAGCCTCTGCTCAGCCTGCCCCTCTATCCGTCACAATCGCCCCCACCTTAAACGCCGGATTTAGGAAGGGGGCCCCACCAGCGCCCCGCTGCCCCGGACACTAGCGCCTGCGGCTGCAGCGACTCAGACATCCGCTCCTGATTTGGGACTTCAGGATTCCCCGCGGGCGAAAGTCTGGGGAACACAGCACCCACCTGCACCAGGCCCATCACCGCGGCTGCCGCCATTAGGTTCGTAGGCCGCTATAACCCGGCCCCGGGGGGCGGAGGCGGGGTCTTCGCTGGCGAGCCACTCTGCAGGGCGAACAGCGCCTCCTCCCCACCCTCCCGCTTCCGCTTCCGTTTCCGTCACCTCGGAAACCCCCCAACAACCCGAAGCTTCTAGTCGAATGCTTCTATCTCAGAGCCTGCAAGACTACCGAGGCGAGGAAGATGCCGGAAGTCCCGCCCAGAGAGCTTCCGCTCGCAGGGAAACGCCCGCATCATTGCCGCCGCCACGCGGCACAGAGGTTTCTGGGCAATGTAGTTCCCATGTGCACTTGGCCGAGACGACTTCTAACTCCACTGCGCGCTGGGCAAAGGCTAAATGGTACTGTGAGGGGCGCTGGGAAATTATGCCCTGAGACTCTGATGGCAGGGCGTAGCTTCGCTCCTCTTAAAGGACCTTCATCCAGATCCTGTGAAGTCTCTAGGGATCCCCGAAATATTGAGAGGTATATTCTTACAGATGTTCCCCAAAGCCACAAAACCAGATGGACGCACAGCATCCAATGTCACTCTGAGTCCACTCATAGTTCACTTGGATTGCCTTCATTTCAAAAATATGTGTACTGTAGAGAAAAGTTTTGGATCAATTTTGTGAGCCTCAGTTGTGTCAGGATTCACCAAGAATTGTCCCCAGGCAGGGCCATGGAGTGGAAGAAGAATGGTCTCCAGACAGTGGCTATGGAGGGACGCTGGAGCTCCCTGAAGCAAGTGGACTAATGTAGTTAGTTCCTCTGGTTTCCTCAGAAACAAATACCTGGGAGAACCAAGGCAGGCAAAAGAAGGTGGTCAAGAAAGGTAACTTTCCTGCCTATATAGTCACTAATGTCCAAACAAAGGAACAATACTGTTATCAAAATGAGAGTTCCTAGTCCACAAGTTTAGATATATGTATTTCCTTTTGGGAATGTTTCTTATCTGAAAAGAAGAACCATTATAAATGCCTTTATGTGCCAAAACAGGGGCTGACGTAGTGCTAATGAAAAGGTGGTATCTGTACCAAGAAATAAAGATTTGGAAAACTGGAATCACATTTCTAGGCTGGGAGATGATTCTCATTTCACCTGCAATTACAGGGACAGTGTCTGAATCAAAACTTGAGATTTATTTATGGTTAGAAAAATGAAAGAAGGGGTCAAAATGCATGGAAAAAGAAAGAAAAAAACATTTGCAAATTGTTTAAATTACTGATAATAATAATTCTGTAGTTATTCACAGGTACATGAAGAAATGGATCTGGACAAACATCTGTGATAAGTGAAAACAATTGACAGCAAAATTCAAGCAGGAGATACTGAAGTCTGAGAAGTAGGCAGATGAAGCTGAGCACACAGCTGTGATAGAACTATGACCACAAACAGGGTATACTCTCCAAAATGTAATTTTATTTATTTATTTAATTTTGGAGACAGAATCTTGCTGTGTTGCACAGGCTGAAGAGTAGTGACATGATCATGGCTTGCTGCAGCCTCAAACTCTTGGGCTCAAGGGATCCTCCCACCTCAACCTCCCAAAAAGTTGGGATTACAGATGTGAGCCATCATGCCACACTTCCTTTCATTCTTGAAAACACTAATATCTGGAAAGAAAACTAAAGAAAACATTTAGAAAGCACTATCGGGGGCCGGGCGCGGTGGCTCAAGCCTGTAATCCCAGCACTTTGGGAGGCCGAGGCGGGTGGATCACGAGGTCAAGAGATCGAGACCATCCTGGTCAACATGGTGAAACCCCATCTCTACTAAAATACAAAAAGTTAGCTGGGCATGGTGGCGCGTGCCTGTAATCCCAGCTACTCAGGAGGCTGAGGCAGGAGAATTGCCTGAACCCAGGAGGCGGAGGTTGCGGTGAGCCGAGATCGTGCCATTGCACTCCAGCCTGGGTAACATGAGTGAAACTCCGTCTCAAAAAAAAAAAAAAAAAAGCACTATCGGAATGTGAAGGTGAACAGGGATGCTGTAGTATTCATGCTTATTCATAGTTCTAACAAATGTTGAATAAACACCTACTGTATTTCAGGCACTATCTTAACTGCATGAAGCATTTACAAAACAAGAGAGAGACCCCAGTAGCTTACACTGTACTCAAGAAAGACAGAGGAGGAAATATGAAAAAAAAAAAAAAATGCTGAATTATATGGAATGTTAGAATGTGGCAGGCATAATGGATAAAAGAGAAGGTGAAGGCACCGAGACGTGCTGGAATGATATGTAATATTACATAGCCAAGAAAGGCCAATTTGTGGATGGATCTTTATTAGAAAATGACATGGGGAGCTCAATGCCACTGAAATAAAAGTTCAACATTACTCAGAATTTCCCTAGAAATCAGAAGTACAGTATGCCATGCAGGGCCACAGGAGGAACAGGTTTTAGTGTGAAGGAAGAGGCAAGAGCTAGGGGAAAGCCTAGACCAGATCCTTTATTGTGTTTTCCATGGGAAAGGCAAGGCAGATCAGAGCCGACATCTGAGTACTGACTAGTCTGAATAATTCTGGTTGGCTTTGATTTGCAGGAGTAGTCTCTAGCTGCCTCCCATTTGGCCCTGGTGTTACAGTAGGTAGTTGGATATGAGTAGGGCAGGAGAGAGGGACCCCAGGAATGTCAGGCAAATTTGGAGTCAAGGACAGGCAATCATAAATCTTTTCCTCTGAGATAATAAACATAACAAGAGAGGAACCCCAGAGATGTCCAGCTCTCATTGGCTGAAGGACAGGAGAGCATAAAACTATCCCTCTGAGATGCTAAGTGGCCACGATTGGTACTGGGAGGGAAAAGAGTTTTCCAACAGATAAAAAACACCTGGAGCCAGTGACCCACTATCCCTGCACAAAATGGAGCAAGCATGCACAAAATGTGGCAAGATGGCAGAATTTGACTGGTATTTGACCTTCCTCTGGGGGTGCTTGACTCATAAGGGAAAATCACCCCAAATGAGTATGTGCCTGACGTCAGTAAACAAAGAGTGCATGCAGCCCCTCCCAAGTGCTGGCAGACTACTGTGCATGCAGTGGTCAGCAACAGCCTACCCAAGGGAGGAATCCAGAGGAGAAAAAAGAGCCTGGGAAATGAGCAAATGTAGTCATCTACTTGGCCCTTTTCCAAGTGTACTTTGATTCCTTTCACTCATACTCTAAAACCAAAAATGAAAAACCATGATTAATACATAAGCCTCCTTAATGAGAAGGTGGTTGAAAAAAAAAGGTTGAAGAATGAGGGCCCTGAACAGACCGTTCCACAAACATAGACATAAAAATATTCACTTAATGTGCGTGTTCTTGGAAATTATAAGATGGCACATTGAATTTAGGCGCTACTGATTTAGGCAAGGTTTTAAGCTCAGAATTTTGTTCAGGAAGCATTTTTTTTTTTTTTTTTTGGGACGGGAGTTTCGCTCTTGTTACCCAGGCTGGAGTGCAATGGCACGATCTCGGCTCACCGCAACCTCCGCCTCCTGGGTTCAGGCAATTCTCCTGCCTCAGCCTCCTGAGTAGCTGGGATTACAGGCACGCACCACCATGCCCAGCTCATTTTTTGTAGTTTTAGTAGAGACGGGGTTTCACCATGTTGACCAGGATGGTCTCAATCTCTTGACCTCGTGATCCACCTGCCTCGGCCTCCCAAAGTGCTGGGATTACAGGCGTGAGCCACCGCGCCCGGCCTCAGGAAGCATTTAAATGACTCTCAATCCTCTATTATGGAGCCTCATCCATGTAAGTCACTGAGCACTTATATAAAAACTCCAGACCCTTTACAAATACTAACACCAGTTAAACCCCTTAAAAAGGCAGATTTTCAATTACACAATTAGGGAAAAAACCCGGCTCTTACTATGAGACATATTTCTCTTGAGTTTATTAGAAGCCAGAAATTTATGTATTTCATCATGATTTATCATTTATAGCAATCACTTTTCCCAAATTTAAATTATATTAGAGAATTCAGATACAGATTTTATATTTATTTATTTATTTATTTATTTATTTTTGAGATGGAGTTTCGCTCTTGTTACCCAGGCTGGAGTGCAATGGCGCGATCTCGGCTCACCGCAACCTCCGCCTCCTGGGTTCAGGCAATTCTCCTGCCTCAGCCTCCTGAGTCGCTGGGATTACAGGCACGCACCACCATGCCCAGCTCATTTTTTGTATTTTCAGTAGAGACGGGGTTTCACCGTGTTGACCAGGATGGTCTCAATCTCTTGACCTCGTGATCCACCCGCCTCGGCCTCCCAAAGTGCTGGGATTACAGGCTTGAGCCACCGCGCCCGGCCCAGATTTTATATTTATATACATTAAATAATATTTTATACAATTCAGCTTTTTAAAATAAAATTTTTCAATACAAATTTGATTAAATAGACATCATATAAGAGCAGAATTGTACATTTAGCCACATATATATATATATATATCTTTTTTTTTTCCTTCTTTCTTCTCTCTAGACCACCAGGGATTCTTGGTTTTTTCTTTGCTCTGTCACCCAGGCTGGAGTGCAGTGGCGCGATCTCAGCTCACTGCGACCTTTTCTTCCCGGGTTCAAGCATTTCTTCTGCCTCAGCCTCCTGAGTAGCTGGGATTACAAGTGCCGGCCAACATGTCCAGCTAATTTGTGTGTTTTTAGTAGAGACAGGGTTTCACCATGTTGGCCAGACTGGTCTCAAACTCCTGTCCTGAGGTGATCCACCTGCCTCAACTTCTAAAGTGCTGGGATTATAGGAGTTGGTCAACACACCACGCCAGCCACATATATATATATATATATATTTTTTTTTTTTCACAGAAGTGCTCAAACACACTTATGTTTTAAGATCCAAGAATTGGCCGGGTGCTGTGGCTCATGCCTGTAATCCTGGCACTTTGGGAGGCTGAGGTGGGTGGATCACCTGAGGTCAGGAGTTCAAGACTAGCCCGGTAATCACGGTGAAACCCCACCTTAAGAAAAAAAAAAAGGCCGGGCGCGGTGGCTCACGCCTGTAATCCCAGCACTTTGGGAGGCCGAGGTGGGCGGATCACAAGGTCAAGAGATCAAGACCATCCTGGCCAACATAGTGAAACTCCGTCTCTACTAAAATATAAAAAATTAGCTGGGCATGGTGGTGTGCGTCTGTAGTCCCAGCTACTCGGGAGGCTAAGGCAGGAGAATTGCTTGAACCCGGGAGGTGGAGGTTGCAGTGAGCGGAAGTTTGCGCCACTGCACTCCAGCCTGGCGCCTGGTGACAGAATAAGACACTGTCTCAAAAAAAAAAAAAAAAAAAAAAAAAAGGTCTTCCACCAAGATGGCTAGATGGACGAATAGGAACAGCTCCAGTGCACAGTTCCCAGCAAGAGTGATGCAGAAGGCGAGTGATCTCTGAACCAACTGAGGTACCAGGTTCCCAGGTTCATCTCAATGAGACTAGTTGGAAAGAGAATGAAACTAAGTTGAAAAACAGTCTTCAGAATATTATCCAGGAGAACCTTCCCAATCCATCATGGCAGGCCAACATTCAAATCCAGGAAACACAGAGAATACCACAAAGATATTCCTCAAGAAGAGCAACCCCAAGGCACATAATTGTCAGATTCACCAAGGTTGAAATAAAGGAAAAAATGCTAAGGGCAGCCAGAGAGAAAGGTCAAGTTACCTATAAAGGGAATCCCCTCAGACTCACAGCAGATCTCCTGGCAGAAACCCTACATGACAGAAGAGACTGGGGGCCAATATTCAACATCCTTAAAGAAAAGAACTTTCAGTCCAGAATTTCATATCCAGCCAAACTAAGCTTCATAAGTGACGGAGAAATAAAATCCTTTACAGACAAGCAATTGCTGAGAGATTTCATCTCCACCAGGCCTGTCTTACAAGAGCTCCTGAAGGAATCACTAAAAATGGAAAGTAACAACACAACCAGTACCAGGCATTGCAAAAACATACCAAATGGTAAAGACCATCAACACAATGAAGAAACTGCATCAACTAATGGGCAAAACAACCAGTTAGTATCAAAATGGCAGAATCAAATTCACACATAACAGTTATTAACCTTAAATGTAAATGGGCTAAATGCCCCAATCAAAAGACCCAGAGTGGCAAATTGGACAGAGTCAAGACCCACTGATGTGCTGTATTCAGGAGACCCATCTCATGTGTAGACACACATAGGCTCAAAATAAAGGGATGGAGAAAGATTTACCAAG
>NW_016107732.1:815499-820928 GCF_001604975.1 Cebus imitator | reverse complement strand
AAAAAAAAAAAAAAAAAAAAAAAAAGAACTAGAGGAGCAAGATCAAACAAATTCAAATGCTAGCAGAAGACAAGAAATAACTGAAATCAGAGCAGAACTGAAGGAGACAGAGACACAAAAAACTCTTAAAAAAAAAAATCAATGAATCCAGGAGCTGGTTTTTTGAAAAGATCAACAAAATAGATAGACCGCTAGCCAGACTAATAAAAAAGAAAAGAGAGAAGAATCCAATAGATGCAATAAAATAATGATAAAGGGGATATCACCACCAATCCCAGAGAAATACAAGCTACCATCAGAGATTACTGTAAATACCTCTATGCACATAAACCAGTAAATCTAGAGGAAACTGATAAATTCTTGGACACTTACACCCTCCTAAGACTAAGCCAGGAAGAAGTTAAATCCCTGAATAGACCAATAACAAGGTCTGAAGTTGAGGCAGCAATTAATAGCCTACCAACCAAAAACAGTCCAGGTCCAGATGGGTTCACAGCTGAATTATATCAGAGGTACAAAGAGGAGCTGGTTTCATTCCTTGTGAAACTATTCCAAACAATACAAAAAGAGGGAATCCTCCCTAACTCATTTTATGAGACGAACATCATCCTGATACCAAAACCTGGCAGAGATACAACTAAAAAAGAAAATTTCAGGCCAATATCCATGATGAACATTGATGTAAAAATATTCAATGAAATACTGGCAAACTGAATCCAACAGCACATCAAAAAGCTTATCCATCATAACCAAGTCAGCTTCATCCTGGAGATTCAACGCTAGTTCAACAAATGCAAATCTATAAGTGTAATCCATCACATAAACAGAAACCAAAGCCAAAAACCACGATTATATCTCAACAGATGGAGAAGGCCTTCCACAAAACTCAACAGCCCTTTATGCTAAAAACTCTCAATAAACTAGGTATTGATGGAACATATCTCAAAAGAGTAAAAGCTATTTATGACAAACCCACAGCCAATATCATACTGGATGAGCAAAAACTGGAGGATGCCCTCTCTTCCCACTCCTATACAACATAGTATTGGAAGTTCTGGCCAGAGCAATCAGGCAAGAAAAAGAAATAAAGAGTATTCAGTTAGGAAAAGAGAAAGACAAATTACAGCTAGTGCTTGACTTACGACCACGGTCGGGACTGCGGACCGGTCGTAACACGATTTGGTCGTAAGTTGAGTAGGCTATATGTACAGTTGAAATGGTGCACAGGGAGATGGTAGTGCTGCCGGAAGCTGGTCCGCACTGTCGTACGCCCAGCTGGGCAACGTTTGCGCTGCAAGACGTGGAGCAGTCATGGCTAGCGACTGTGGTCGTAAAGTCGAATGGTCGTAAGTTGCATAGGTGGTAAGTCGATCAATACCTGTATCTCTGTTTGCAGATGACATGATTGTATATTTAGAAGACCCCACTGTCTCAGCCCCAAATCTGCTTAAGATGATAAGCAACTTCAGCAAAGTCTCAGGATGCAAAATCAATGTGCAAACATCACAGGCATTCCTATATACCAATAACAGACAAACAGAGCCAAATTATGAGCGAACTCCCATTCACAACTGCTACAAAGAGAATAAAATACCTAGGAATACAATTAACAAGGGACGTGAAGGGCCTCTTCAGGAGAACTACAAACCACTGCTCAAGGAAATGAGAGAGGACACAAAGAGATGGAAAAACATTCCATGCTCATGGTTAGGAAGAATCAGTATTGTGAAAACGGCCATACTGCCCAAAATAATTTATAGATTCAGTGCTATCCCCATCAAGCTACCACTGACCTTCTTCACAGAACTGGAAAAAACCACTTTAAACTTCAAATGGAATCAAAAAAGAGCCCACATAGCCAACACAATCCTAAGCAAAAAAACGAAAACAAAAACAAAGCTGGAGGCATAATAATACTTGACTTCAACCTATACTACAAGGCTACAGTAATTAAAACAGCATGGTACTGGTACCCAAAACAGAGATATAGACCAATGGAACAGAACAGAAGCCTCAGAAGTAATGCCACACATCTACAACCTTCTGGTTTTTGACAAACCTGACAAAAAGAAGCAATGGGGAAAGGATTTCCTGTTTAATAAATGGTGTTGGAAAAACTGGCTAGCCATGTGTAGAAAGCTGAAACTGGACCCCTTCCTTACACCCTTTACAAAAATTAACTCCATACTTCTCTGGCTGTGTTGATGAATTTGAAAAAAAAAAAGAAAATAAAATTAACTCCAGATGGATTAAAAATTTAAACATAAGATCTAACACCATAAAAACTATAGAAGAAAACCTAGTAATACCATTCAGGACATAGGCATAGGCAAGGACTTCATGACTAAAACACTAAAAGCAAAGACAACAAAAGCCAAAATAGGTAAATGGGATCTAATGCAACTTAAGAGCTTTTGCACAGCAAAAGACACAATCATTACAGTCAACCAGCAACCAACAGAATGGGAAAAAATTTTGCAATCTACACATCTGACAAAGGGCTAATATCCAGCATCTACAAAGAACTTAAACAAATTTACAAGAAAAAAACAAAGAACTTCATCAAAAAGTGGGCAAAGTATATGAACAGACACTTCTCAAAAGAAGACATTTATGCAGCCAACAAACATATGAAAAAATGCTCATCATCACTGGTCATTAGAGAAATGCAAATCAAAACCATATTGAGCCAGAGGTGCGGTGCAGGCTGGAGTGCGCGGAGGCATGAAGGGCGGAGGAGCCCTGGGACTCTGCCGTGGCGGCTATGCCCACAAATGCATAGGTTGGGGCTGGAGGCTGGGTGAGGCGCCGTGGCAGCCTGGGAATTGGATGAAGCTCCTGAAAACCCATCAGGTGCAGAGGGAACACTCAGCAGATGCCAGCTACTCCCATGGATATCCCAGAAGCTGGGCTGCTTGGCGCCACAGGGGTCAGGGCAACAGGACCTGGGGCCTGGAGGCCAGAAAGCCCATAGAGGTGGGCTGATAGCTCCAGAGCTGTCTTCAGACTCACCAACTAGGTGCCCACCTCCTTGGTACCCAACCCCGCAGAGGCAGCCAGGCCTGGCCAGCCCCAGGGCCTTTATACCTACAAAGTCCCCATGGCCCCAGCTATTCCCAATGCTGGCAAGTTGTTACTTTCAGGGGGCTCTATGGCATCAGATTCCTCTCATTTGGCTTGTTGACAGAATTAAGTTCCATGTGGTTGTACGCCTGAGGTCTGTTTCCTTGATGTGAGATGTGTGCTCCCCTTAGCTCCTAGGGGCCCCTCTCCAGTCCTGGATAGCCCGTATTTCCCCGTTCCATCTCTCTGACTCCTTTGTCCTTGCATCTTTCTCCTTGCAGGTGGGAAAGGTTGGACCCTGTGATTAGATTACGCCCATCTGAAGTGTCTTGCAACACTAATCACATCTGCAAAGTCCCATTGGCTGTGTAAGGTAACATACCTACAGGTAGGGATTAGGGCATAGACATCTTTCAGAAGCATTATTCTTCCTACAAGTTTTCCCTCTGGACTCTCGAAATTCACATCTGTTCTGAATGTAAAATATATTCATCCCATCTCAGGTTCCCAAAAGGTCTCATCCCATTATACTATCAGCCCAAAATCCAAATATCAAAACCTAATTAGCTCAAAAGTCCCCATTCTCATCTAAATTGTCTAAGTCCAATATTGATGAGGCTCTGGGTATAATCCATCTTGGGGCACGATTCCTCTCTGTGTTGCTGGGGGGTTCAGGAGGGTCTCTGGACATTGTCAGTGAGATCCAGGTTTTTAACAACATTGAAAGAATTCAGTGATGAGTCAGAATGAAGCAAAGGCAAGCAGCTTTTATTGCAAAGCAGAAGTACACACACAGAAATGAGGGCAGGCCCCTGATAGTGAGTCATGCACAATGGAGTTTAGGTTTCTAATTGCACGGATGTTCCTTTAATCAAGGGATAACCATTCAGTATTCTGAAAAGGGAGTGGATTTCAAGGACCCCCAATACTACCCCCTTCCCTTATTTGGGTTTGCCTTGAAGAGTCATGGACACATCACCCTGACTGGGTTTCTAGCTGTTTTCCCTTTTATTTTTGGTTTTCTCTTATCCTGTGTTTTCTTCACCTAGTTTCTGTTTTAGCTGTTGTTTGGGTTTTTCTTTTTTTACTTTTTTTCACCCACACCAAAACCAGGGTGGTGTTTGAGATTTTATTTATTTATTTATTTATTTATTTATTTATTTATTTATAAAGACAGGGTTTCACCATGTTGGTCAGGCTGGTCTTGAACTCCTGACCTCAGGTGATCCGCCCGCTTTGGCCTCCAAAGTGCTTGGATTACAGGCGTCAGCCACCACACCCACCCTTTGTGTTTGAGATTTTCAATCCTCCTGTGACCACCCAGTGCTATTCCTGTCTCATTTAGAGCCATAAAACTAGAAAACTAGTTATCTGCTCCCAAACAAAAGGGTAGGAAAGACCCAGGATAACAGTTATATATACATATGCATTGCTTCAAAGCAGGAGGAAATGGAAGTGGGAAAACAAAACAATGGGATCGCCAGTCCCAAGAAATCTTGAAATCTAGTTTGGCAAATGTCACTGGGAGTCAAGACATGGGATATCAGATGGTTCAGGGCTCTGCCCACTGGATTCTCCTCTGCTCTGAGTCATCCTTCCTTTCTCATAAAAGACAGCAAGGGCTTGCACCTGTTTCCTCAGCCAGTCCCACGTATAGAATATTACACCCGTTAACTTCATATTGACAAGGTTCCTTTAGACCCAAGGTGAGCATTCTCACTGGTGTGAAATTTTCAAGAACTTCCTGAGTCTCCTGTATGTCACCGAAATTCACACCATCAGAAAAGAGGTTTACACAGATTATTTTCCCTAGGGAATCCCCTATCTATTTTAGGCTTTTGTTGATATGACTGATAGTTTAAACTTCTTACAAGCTCTCTGCTCATACTGAGATCTGCAAGCTGCATTTAATCTTTTCAAATAGCTTTTTGTGTGACAATGTTCTTATGTATGTTTTGATCTTGATAATAGCAAGCATTCCTGGCTATCTCTCTAAAACATTCTTTCCTGACAACGAATCTCTTAATTTCAATTTTTTTTTTTTCAATTAAGATGGGCTGAGCATTTCCCAAAGCATCAAATCTTGGGTCTTTTCTTTTGTAGTTCTTCCCTATAATCAGTAAAAAACATGGCCACACTTTGAAAACTTCTGCTTAAAAATGCTCTCAGCTAAATGTCCATATACTCATGCATCAATATTTGTAGCAGCTTAATATTTTAATATTAAAAATGGAGGTTGATGGCCGGGCGCGGTGGCTCACGCCTGTAATCCCAGCACTTTGGGAGGCCGAGGCGGGTGGACCACGAGGTCAAGAGATCGAGACCATCCTGGTCAACATGGTGAAACCCCGTCTCTACTAAAAATA
>NW_016107732.1:804756-814493 GCF_001604975.1 Cebus imitator | reverse complement strand
ACATCACTGAGTGACTCTACCTCACTATGGTGACTCTTATCACTCCAAATGCCTTGGAAAGACAATTTCTTCCTGAGTAATAAGAAAAACTGGCAAACAATGAGGACCACTGCCAAGAGAGTCACCAGAATCTCTAGCTGGTCACAAAAGCTACCGCCTTGGATCCCCACACTTCTTTACTCCCAGGATTACTGAATGTGCAGCAAAGACATTAGGTAAAGAGCCCGGGGAAGTACAGGAATCTACGAAAACTACATTTGTTGCTGCACCAGTGACCCTGGCCGTAACAACATGGCCCTGGAGATCCTGAGATTTTTAGATACCCTGATCCCATTCAGCCATAGTGCCTGGACTGTTTGGATTTTTTCTGGGGTGAGATGGAGTCTCTCCTATCCGTCAGGCTGGAGTGCAGTGGCTGATCTCGGCTCACTGCAATCTCCACTTTCCGGGTTCCGGCGATTCTCCTGCCTCAGCTTCTCATGTAGCTGGGACTACAGGTGTGCACCACCACGCCCAGCTAATTTTTGTATTTTTTAGTAGAGATAGGGTTTCACCCTATTGGCCAGGCTGTTCTCAAAACTCCTGACTTCGTGATCCACCTGCCTTGACCTCCCAAAGTACTGGGATTACAGGCATGAGCCACTGTGCCCAACCAGATATTTTTATAATGGGCACTTCTCCTCTAGTTTGCCACAAATCACCCAATCCCAATTATTCACACCAAATATTTATCAGTTTTATTTCCATACTGGATGCTTTAGTTCTTACTAAGAGTGGCCTGTGTACCAGATGTTGGCCTTCAGGGAATATGACCACTCAGCGGGGTCTGAGGAACAGCTTTCCCTCAACAGTGTTGGGAAACATGGGACATATGCTAGAAACAAGACACCTAAGCCATGCTGTTTCAAAACACTGAAGGCTGTCAGCAGCAGCACCCTCCTCAAGGTGACATATGGGCTCTCAAATAAGTCTAAAATCCGGACAAATCAGGCCTACAAAGATCTGAATTGTTACTTAACAAGCTTTGTCAGCTATGGAAGTTAACTTAGTCCAGTCCAAAACTGGACTAAGAACTGTTCTCCCTCAACCCACTTTCCCATTTGAGGCACACAAAGCTGGAGGCCCCCCACAAAGTCTGTCTTCAGTTTGGCAGAGCCTGTTTTCAGTCCACTCCAGTGAAAAGAACCCCCAAGATTAAAGGTGGCTTCAACTGTAAGGCCTTTATTATCACAAACCAGAGCAACATGAGGCAAATACTTTCCCAGGCCAGGGGACTTGGAGGCTGCAAAAATTCATTACAAGTATGTGAGACCAGGACTATCCATGAAGAAAGTAAACCTTCTGCATAAGCCACCAGCAGATATAGCTCAGACCTTCTTGGCTAAAGATGGGTCATGTCCATATCTATACCTGTCACACAGAAGGGAATGGGCACCCCCAACGAACTCAGGCATTTCATGATTTTCTCCAGGGACTGGAGAATATAAAACACTGCCTTCCCCAATGCTGGGGTATCTAAGCTGATACAGACGGTTTTGGCCACAGGCATTGACAGTGATGTAACTCTGGCAAAAAACCTGAGCAGGTCAGGAAGTGCAACATATCTCTAGATGCTTCCTACATACCTGACACCATAAGGTGTCTCCCTTGTGTTAATGTTCAGATATATGAAGTTCAACATCTGACTGATGAGTTCTGTTGTATTCAAAGACTCCTAGAGCCTGCCTGCAGTGTGAACTTTCTGGTGCCGATTAAGGTGGGAGCTTAAGCTGTAGGCCTTCCCACATTCACTGCACTCATATGGCCTTTCTCCAGTATGAACTCTTTGGTGCCGAACAAGGTGGGAGGTTCTGATAAAATCTTTCCCACATTTACTGCATACAAAAGGCCTTTCACCAGTGTGAACCCTCTGGTGTGCAATAAAGTCAGAACTTCGACTAAAGAATTTCCCGCATTCAATGCACTCAAAAGGCTTTGACTCAGTGTGAATTCGCTGATGTTTAATGAGGGTGTATTTGTGGCCAAAGGATTTCCCACAATCACTGCAATCATAAGGATTTTCTCCAGTGTGAATACTTTCATGCTGAACAAGTGTAGATTTGTGTCTAAAGACTTTCCCACAATCACTACACTTATAAGGCCTTGCTCCATTGTGAACTCTCTGGTGTACAATTAGATTGGAGTGATGGCTAAAATATTTCCCACATTCATTGCACTTATAAGGCATTTCTCCAGTGTGGATTCTCTTGTGCTGAGTAAGGTTGTCTTTTCGACTGAAGGTTTTTCCACATTCACTGCACTCATAAGGTCTTTCTCCAGTATGGATTCTCTGGTGCTGGACAAGTGTAGCTTTGCGGCTGAAGGCTTTTCCACATTCGCTGCACTCGTAAGGCTTCTCTCCACTATGGATTCTCTGGTGCTGGACAAGTGTGTCTTTGCGGCTGAAAGCCTTTCCACATTCACTGCACTCGTAATTCATTTGTTCACCATGAAATGCATCCCCACTCTCTGTGCTCCTGTGTGTCTTCCTCTTGCTTCGGGTGGCCTTTTGTTGGCAAGCACCCAAAGCAGCCTGGAAGTTTTTCTTCTCCTCCTTACAGGCAAAGGGCTTTTCTGAAGGGTGAGGTTCTTTGCTAACTGTGCAGTTATTCACAAATGAGGCCTCACCTTCATCTCTTCTTAAGGGTTTCTCTATACTGTAACACTTTGGGTGCTGGTGAAGGTTTGCACTGACCCAGAATTGTCTCTCACATGCCTCACATGTGTGAAGTTTCAGTCCATGGTGTGTACCCTGGTGTTCATCCAGGTGCAAAATATCTTTCAAGATGGGACCACATATATCACAACGGTGAGCTGTCTGTATGGACAAACCTGCCTTGGAAGTATTAACATGTGACACTGCTATAGAAACGCTCTGTTCAGAAGATGCCTCCTCATCCTTCACTCCATGCCAACAACCTGAAGGCAGAAAAATACCACTGATCTACATGGTGACTTTGATGAGTGGGGTAACTCCATCACAAAAGTCTGTCTGGTGTACCCAGGACTGAGTACATACCTAAGTTTCCTGGTGGAAAAGAGCTAGGATCAGGTTGAAGTACAGTACTGACGTACAGGGCTGCTGTACAGTATTGGAATCTACGAGTCACAGAATGGAGATGGCCTCACAAGAAACAAAGACACAAGGATGGGGTGTAGTGCAAGGAGAAGTGCAAGGTCTCCAACTTCATCCTCTGTAATGACTTTTAGCTGGACCTTGGCTGACTGTGGGTGACAGGAGACTGCTATGCAGAAATGCATGTCCAGGCCCATAAAAATGTGATTAAAAGTGAGTAATGTGTTCAGGGACTATTTCAGAATATGTACGCATCTTACGACACATTAGTGTTTAAGTATAGTCCAATATTGGACAGCACTGAAGAGAGTCCTATTGCTCTACTAGAGCCCCTCTGGTAGAGAGTAGGAGAGAACAGCCCTGGGTGAGAAGTCAGATTACAAATGACAAGAGTGTACAGAACACGAAAAAAGGTAAAAATAAGTTAGGGCCTCTGGCCTTGGCACCAGTGACGGGCACAACATAGGTTTCTGGAACTATAGGAACCCAGCCCTGAGGTTATGCTCTCCCTCAGCCTCAGCTCCCACTCACCAGGGCCTGCCCAAGCCCCTCCTGCTGTGACTAGAGTCATGCCCTCTTCAGTTAGGCAACTGGAGTTCTCTCTCTTGTTACAGTTCATCAACGACAGAGGACCTGGAAGATACAAAGCATAGGGGAAAGATGAAACCCATGCAAAATCACAAGAAAACAAATAATACAAAATGAACCTCAGAAAACTGTCCTACAGGAACAGTCCAGTGGTCCCACAAGTAGTGACCATGATGGCTGAAACTGATGACACACAAGCAGACTCAAAGAAATTGCAATTAGAGAAAGGGGGTGAAGTCTGGAGTCCAGGGGTTTCACGAATATGGACAGTCACCTGGCCAGGGAGAGGCCAAGCAGGATTCAGTGGTTTACCTTAGGACCCCTGACCCCTAAACAATTCCTGGCAAGGCTTCAGGGCATCAGGAGTTGAGGAACACAGGAAACAGAGGACACAATGCATCTAGCTGAGTCTTGGTACCAGAGGACATATGTGAGGGAATCAGAGAAGACAGCAGTGCCCATGCTCTTCATTTCTGCCCTATTGCTCTTGTCTTTCCATAGTACATGCAAGAGCAACCTCTAGGGCAAAAAGAGCAGAGCAGAGAACAGCCCAGTCCACAAAAATGGGATACTGGGGCCTTACCTAGGGAGACTATAAATGCAAAGCACAAAAACCATTATTTCATCATAGAAGAGTCTCTGAGCCTCATCAATCAGCTTCCATTCCTCCTCAGAGAAGCACATTAGTTAAGTCCTCAGAGGTCACATAGTCCCGTGTGAGGTGATGAACAACTGAGCTTAAGGGCAGCCCCTCTCTCCAGGAGTCACATCTAACTCAAATGAGACAACAGGCCCTGATGTGATTGGTGTCTGTTGTCTCCTCATATTCCATTAATCCTTTTGTCCAGCCTAGAACAGGCAAGTGGACAGACAAAACACCACGGCCTGGCTTCTCCTATCAGCCTGCTCCCCTGGGAACAACTGATTATGCCTCATATACAAACCTGACCTCAGCATTCTCTCAGAAACCCTCAGTAGCAAAGCTCTGGGCCCATGAATTCACACTCCATCTATATGTGTACATCACCCTTTTTGGCCATACCTACCTCACGTCTATGGACACCTACTACATAGGTACCTCCCTGGCTTCCCCAAATGCAAATCACACAGCATCCAGAGAATGCTTGCATAATGTATTCAGGATTACATCTGGTCCTAGTCAATGGCCCCACTGCCATGGTATCCTGAATCCAGCTATTAAATCCTCCTCTCCTGGCTCTATTTCATGGGTCAGTTCAGCAATCCAGAAACATGGGTAGAGCTCAGTTGAACACAGCACTTTTTTGCTTTGCTGCTGTACTACTGAGGTCAGTCTCCGGCTTTTGCTCAACATTTAACTCATTCAAAACCCACACCCACTGAGCACCTACCCCAAGCACAGTGATTCTGCCTACTGACCCAATCTGTCCCTGGGCTAATTCACTAGCTTGAAACTCCACAGGGGCCACCACGGAAGCCTGAAGACACATAAAGAGCTGAATAAGCACTGGCTCTGGTCTCACTGCCACCTCACTTCTATTACTACAGTACTTCACCTCACATCCACTCTCTCCCTGAAACTTTGCCACCTGCCTGAACCTATTATTCCCCTTCCTCCCAAGGACACTTCCCTCCCTCTTCTAGCCTCTAAGATGGCCCCTACCCCCACCCTGCTGTGCCTGCCCTTACATTGTGCTCTCTGATGGCACTGCCACCATGACCTAAAGATTCTCCCTCTAAACTAAAAGCAAAACTCTATCCTGATCCACATGCTAGCTGCCACCCTGTGGATAGCTCCAACCTCAGTCCCTTCTCTGAACTTCAGATCTCTGTGTCCAGCTGTCTACTTGACACCTCCACTCAAGTCTTTGGAACATGGCAGATTCCACATAGCCAAACTACACTGGTGATATAACCTCTGAAAGGTACTCCTACCACCAACTTTGTCCCCTCAGTTGATGGCATCCTTGTATCTTCTCAGGATAAAAAAATGCAGGGTCATCCTTCACCCCTCCCCTTTTCTATCTCATGTTCCAAAATGTGGTTGGTCCCTCTTTAAGGAAAATGATTCAGAATCTATCCACATTTCCCACCTCTACAGCCACCACTCAGGTCCAACCTAAACTGTTACATTAAGCTCCTCAGTGGTATTCCTTCCCTCATCCTCACTCCCACAGTCTTTTCTTCACTGGACAGTGAAGACAAAGCTGGTTAAGACCAAAGTCAGATCATTCCCTCCTAGATCCAAACCTGCAGTGGCTCCTACCTCTCTCAGCATAGAAACCCAGATCCTCAGGCGGCCTACCGTTCCTGGGCTGAATCCTTTTCCTGCTGTCTGATCCCACCAGTCATAACGGAGATCTGAGGCCAAACACTCCTAGTTTAGCCTCAAGTGAAGTATTTGCATGTGCTGGTTCCTGTGCCTGAGATAATGCTCCACACTCCATCCCACTGCTTGCCAGAAATGGAAACCCTTCCACATAATTCCAAAACACAGAGCTTTGGGTGACTGTAGGACCTCCCCAAACGGTAGGCAGAATGATCACTGAAGAGTCTCAGAACACTCTTAATTCTCTATACTGAGTTGCTGGGATAATGGGGGTGTGTCGGGCTAAGTGAGGGCCTGAGACAATCTGGACTCATCTAGGTAGGAATCACAAGCTTCTGCCACCATGGCAACCTCACAAGAAGAGGGAAGCTGGGAGTGGCAGGTTCCCACAGTGGGATCTCATGGACTGAACTGTTTCCCTAACCTCTGCCAACCCTGCTCTTTGGCAGGAATGATTTTGGGTCTTTTTTTTTTTTTCTTTAAAAAAAAACGGGGTTTCACCATGTTGGTCAGGCTGGTCTTGAACTCCCGACCTCAGGTGATCCACCCGCCTTGGCCTCCAAAGTGCTTGGATTACAGGCGTGAGCTACCACACCAGGCCAATTTTGGGTTACCTCTCTAATTTCAGATACTCAGACCTCAGTGCTGACTCCTGCCAGCTGTGTGAACATAAATAAAGACTCGTGTCTCAGTTTCCTCAACTTACAAGTGGCGATAATAATGGCACCCACCTCATAGGGCTATTGTTTGTATCAGGCTTGCCTGTACATGTGAAGTGCCTCTGAAACAGCTACTAATATCCATGCAAATGAACTGATGAGTTTTTGAAAAATTAAGTTTGTTTTGCTTGCTTTAAAAGCTTTTCAGAAAATTTGGTAAGATTTCCCATTGTAATAAAATACTTTAGACAAATTAATATTTTGACCAATCTTTTTTTTTTTTTTGAGATTTTTATAAATAATTTTATTTACAGAAAATTCACAGAGGATTAATAAAATGTCATGAATACAATTTTGTTGGTAATAGCAGAATCAGAGTTGACTAACATTAAGGTCACATGGTATATTAGTAATACAAACTAAAATATCAATTTTATGTTGGCTTTATCTATTATTTTTCATATTTCAATTTTAAACAAATCTAGAAATAAGGCAGTACATATGAAACAAATTTGCTAAGTAGTTTTAAATTATGCCACATTCTACATCAGATATTACCTCAATTTAAAAACCATCTGCAACCTGCCAGGCGCGGTGGCTCAAGCCTGTTAATCCCAGTCCTTTGGGAGGCCGAGGTGGGTGGATCACGAGGTCAAAAGATCGAGACCATCCTGGTATTTTGACCAATCATTAAGTGCTGGTATAAATTTAACTTATATGTACATTTTTTAGTTCCTTACTTCTGTGTACTTGCAAAGCATACACTGGCCCTTGCACTAAACCAGCCTACCTGATACATACTCCTATAAAGGGGAGCTGCATGATCCTTCATTAGAGATGTTCATTTTTGCTTACCTGTTTGGGTAACTGAGGCACCAGTGCACAGGTTGGGGATGGGACTGCTCCACAGGCAGTGCCCATGAGGGCGTGCTGAGCCTGTAGAGTGGCAAATCTACTGTATCTCAGGCCTTGGGCTCCAGTGCATGCCACGCTACTTAATGCTCTACAGCCCTCTCCTCTTGCTGACACCATAAAGAATCCTTTTACATGCCAGGACCCCTCCTTTCTGGAAGGAATCTTAAGTGTCCACACCTTCTTCCCTGGTCTGCCACCCTAACCCTACCTCTCACTTCAGAGACCATATAAAATAACATCCTTAACATCTCACCCTCTAAATCTCATCTACAGGCTTTGACCTTATGCCTCACGCATTGAACGTCTTTAGCACAACTCCCTCTCTCCAACTCCAGACCTGCATGTTCAGCTACCCATGAGAAGCTCCAATGCAGAACACCTGAGATTCACCAAGTCCAAAATCCAATTGCTGATCCCCCTGAAAGGTGCTCCCTGATCTGACTTACCAATTTCCATTCTTTCACACGTTCAAGAAGGCAAACAAACCGGCAATAAAAAAAAAAACCTGAAGAGCCCTTCCCTCCCTACATATACTCATCACCACA
The DNA here is from genome assembly GCF_001604975.1 of Cebus imitator. Classification (NCBI taxonomy): domain Eukaryota; kingdom Metazoa; phylum Chordata; class Mammalia; order Primates; family Cebidae; genus Cebus; species Cebus imitator. Next base: position 806,363 of record NW_016107732.1, on the reverse strand, counting down.
TCTGATGCTGCAGGCAATCCTGTTGGTTCCATCTTTAAAAATCCATCCAGAATCTCATGACTTCCCTACCCCAACTCCTCCTGCCAGTGCTCGGGCCCAGCCATCAGACAACACTCCTGGAGTTTGTTGCAGGGGTCTCCTCAAAAGTCTCCCTGCCTCTATCCTCACCGTTTCTATCTCACTCTTGTCTGTTTCCTCCTCAGCGAACGCTGGAATACTTTAAAATGCTTTATCAGATTTCTTCCCTCCACTCTTGTATTTTTTTTTTTAAATACAATTTCAACTTTTTTTGTGAAAGGACCCTCCACCCTTATAAACTCACCATGGCTCCTACCGTCCTCACAATGAAGGTACAACTTTTCCCCGCGACACTGCGGGCGTGACTGCCGCTCACACACGTTCGCGACTGCTCCGGGCTCAGTCCAGCTCCACGCCTAAGCTCAGGCTGCCCGGCCCTTCTGCCCGTCACGCTCGCTCCTACCTTACACGCTGGTTTTGGGAACGGGCCCCACCCACCAGCGCCCCGCTGCCCCGGACACTGGGACCTGCGCTGCAGGGACTCAGGCAGGCGCTCCTCATTCAGGACTTCAGGATTCCCGGCGGGCAAAGTCTGGGGAACGCAGCACCCACCTGCGCCAGGCCCAACACCGCGGCCGCCGCCATCACAGTTCGTAGACCGCACCAAGCCGCGAGGTACACCCAGGTCGCGGAACCCTGGGACCGCGATGGTGCGACCCCGGGGGCGGAGGCGGGGGTCTTCGCTGGCGAGTCACTCTGCAGGGCGAACAGCGTCTCTTCCCGCACCCTCCCGCTTCCGCCACCTAGGAACCGTTCAGCAACCCCGAGCTTTTGCTCAGATGATCCCACCAGAAAGCCGACAACATGTCTGCCGCGAGGAAGATGCCGGAACTCCCGCCCAGAGACCTTCAGGCCGCAGGGAAACGCCCGTAACATTGCCGCCGCCGTGGGGCGCAGAGGTTTCTGGACAATGTAGTTCCCATGTGCACTGGGCCAGACCAGGGCTAACTCCCCTGCGCGCCGGGCGAAGGCTAAATGATATTGCGAGGGGTGCAGGGAAATTATGCCCTAAGACTCTGATGCCAGGGCGTAGCTTCGCTCCTCTTAAAGGACCCTCATCCATTTCCTGTGAAGTCTCTAGGGATCCCCGAAATATTGAGAGATACCTTCTTACATCTGTTCCCCAAAGCCACAAAACCAAATGGACACACAACAACCAATGTCACTCTGAGTCCACTCACGGTTCACTATTTTTTTATAATGGCAAGAGGCTTAATTGCCTCACAATTCCAATAACTAGAGAGGCCTCAGGAAAAGTAATCACGGCAAAAGTCATCCCTTCACAGGGCAGCAGGAGAGACAATGAGTGCTGAACGAAGGGGAAAGCTCCATATAAAACCACCAGGTCTGGTGGGAACTCACTCAATATCACGAGAACAATATGGGGGAAACCGTCCCTGTGATTCAGTTATCTCCACCTGGTCCCGCCCTTGACACGTGGGGATTACTACAATTTACAGTCAGAAGCCGGGCGCGGTGGCTCAAGCCTGTAATCCCAGCACTTTGGGAGGCCGAGGCGGGTGGATCAC
>NW_016107732.1:799277-804552 GCF_001604975.1 Cebus imitator | reverse complement strand
AAAAAAAAAAAGAAAAAGAAAAAGAAAAAAGAAAAGAAAAGAAAATACAATTTACGGTCACATATGGCTGGGAACACAGAGCTAGAGCACATCACTGGGCCTGCAGAAAATGCCCTTCCTAACCTACCTGTAAGTCTGCTAACCCTATAAGCCAGGTACCAGGCCAGTTTTCCAAGAGACATTTCTAAGCATTGGCTCCATAAACTCAACCTTAGTTCATTAAAACCAGTCATCATTTTCAAATATGACGTTCTAGTCCAAGCCGTGGTAATATAACTAATGTTTCCAATTATGTCCTATCACAGGAACAGATTCTTCTTCAACTTAAACAAATGTTCATACTGCTGTGAAAATAAGAATATTCAGGCCAGGCACGTTAGCTCACACCTGTAATCCCAGCACTTTGGGAGGCTGATGTGGGCATATCACCTGAGGTCAGGCGTTTGAGACCAGCCTGGCCAACATGGTGAAACCTGTCTCTACTAAAAATGCAAAAATTAGCTGGGTTTGGTGGCATGTTTCTGTAATCCCAGCTACCTGGAGGCTGAGGCCGGAAAATTGTTTGAACAAGGGAGGCAGAGGTTGCAGTGAGCCAAGATTGCGCCACTGCACTCCACCCTGTGTGACAGAGCAAGACCCTGTCTCAAAAAATATATATTCCAAATTTTGGAGGGATCAGGCAAGAAGGAAAATTAAATGTTTCATTTCTGTTTAGCAAAGTATAATCTACCAATGTCATGAGTATAAATAACTGAAGAGAATGGAAAGGGTTTACTTATATCTGGAAAATAGAACCACTAATGTTCCAAACAAAACCATAATTATATTTGATCAGATCATTACATCCATGTAATTCATTTTTGTTAGAATTGATCTGGTGTTAGTCATTTCATGAATCCATTAGGTGCTCAGATTATCTGCTAGAATTCTGGAAATCCTTACTCGGGTTAGTGGTATAGTTTCAGAGTTATGTAAGCAAAGCCATCATGAAGCATTTTGGCCTGTAGCTGATTGCAAGAACATTTAGGAAAGCATCAGGGTAAAACAATAATTATCTGTGAATGATAAAAGGCTTTAAATGATTGAAGTTAAAGATCTGATGAGAGTTCATTTGACAAGAAAATTTGGTTATTTCTTTGACATACAATATTTTAACAATAGCTAGATTTATGACACAACATTATAGCAACATTGATCATGGACAACAAGGACATTGAAAACTTTCTAAGAATTTCATATAATTTCTGAAATATTTATATTAACAATATTTACTTATACCAGTATAACCTAGGAGAGGTTAAGCATCATTTATTTCACAATAGTTCCTATACAACTCAACATGGGGAAGAAATAATCAAAACTTTTTGTTTAACATTTTTCTTTTTACAAGGTGAATCAATAAATCTTTTGAGATTTTCCAGGGGTGCTTTGGGAAATCTCAGGGTTAGTTTGAGAACGAGATTTTTATTTAGATATTGATTTTGGGAAGGCAAAATTATCAAAAATGTAAAAACAAAACAAAACAAATTTAGCTTTTTTTTTTTTTTGAGACAGAGTCTTGTTCTGTCACCAGGCTGGAGTGTAGTGGTGTGATTGAGGCTCCCTGCAACCTCTGACTCCCTGGTTCAAGCGATTCTCCTGCCTCAGCCTCCCAAGTAGCTGGTGTGTGCCACCACACTCAACTACTTTTTGTATTTTCAATAGAGACGGGCTTTCACCATGTTGGCCAGGATGGTCTTCATCTCTTGACCTCACGATCTGCCCGCCTCAGCCTCCCAAAGTGCTAGGATTACAGGTGTGACCCATCGTGCCTGGCCAATTTGAGCTATTTTTAAAGTGCGATGTCATTTTCTTAAATAGCCAATGACATAATTAAGGTTAACATAAAACAGAAAATTATTCTGGTAAGGTGCAGAATCTTTGTTTTCTAGGTATACTACTTAAAAATTAAAAAAGAAAACCTTTTACTATCTCTTATTAAGAACAGAATAATTATCCAAAAAAAGTTGTCATTTTTTAAAATTGTAAAAATATTTTTATACATTATATTTTTACACATTTATGTGGTACATATGAAATTTTTTTACATGCACAGAATGTGTAATAATCAAGTCAAGCGATTTAGTGTCCACCTCCCAAATATTTATTATTTCTATGTGTTGGGTGTATTTCAGGTCTCCTAGTTTTTTTAAGAAATACAGGATGGATGCCTGTAACCTCAGCACTTTGTGAAGCTGAGATGGGTGGATCATAAGGTCAGGAGATCAACCATCCTCGCCAACATGGTGAAACCCCATCTCTACTAAAATTACAAAAATCAGCTGGGCATAGGGGCGTGCTTGTAGTCCCATCTACTTAGGAGGCTGAGGCAGGAAAATTGCTTGAACCCAAGGGGCAGAGGTCGCAGTGGGCTGAGATCATGCCACTGCACTCCAGCCTGTCGACAGAGCAAGACTCCTTTTCAAAAACAAACAACACGTTGTTAATTGTAGTTACTGTTCTCTGCTATGAAATATTAAAATTTATTCTTTTAATATAACTGTATGTTTATACTCATTAACTGTCCTCTCTTCATCCTCTCCCATCCTCCTTAACATGGCCTTCCCAGTCTCTGCTATCTACCATTCCACTTCCTATCTCCAAGTGATCTATGTTATTAATACCCACATATGAGTCAGAGTATGTGATATTTGTCTTTCTGTGCCGGGCTTAATTACCTCCAGTTCCATTCATGTTGCTGGAAGTGATACGATTTCATACTTTTTTTGTGTGGCCAAATAGTATCCTATTGTGTATATATACTACATATTCTTTACCTATTCATTTGATGATGAAGACATCATATCTTGGTTATGGTGAATAGTATTGCAATAAACATGGTAAGCATGTATCACTTTGATATGACTGTACTGATTTACATCCCCATCAACAGTGTACAAGAGTTTCCTTTTCTCCACATCCTCACCAACATGTTAATTTTTGTCATTTTAAATAAAAGCCATTCTAACTATGGTAAGATGATATCTTGTGGTTTTTATATGTATTTCTCTGATAATTAGTGATTCTGGCATTCTTCATGTATCTGTTGGCCATTTGTATGTCTTGAATTGAGAAATACCTGTTTATGTCCTTTGCCCATTTTTAAATGAGATAGTTTGCGTGTTTGCTCTTTGCTGTTGAGATGTTTTGAGGTCCTTGTATATTCTAGGAATATCCCCTCTGGATGAGTAGTTTGTAAATATTTTCTCTCATTCAAGAGGCTATCTCTTCACTCTGTTGTTTCTTTTGCTGTGCAGAAGCTTTCAAGTTTCATGTGGTCTTATTTGCCTATTTTGTGTTTTTGTTGCCTGTGCTTTTGAGGTCTTACTCATAAAATATTTGCCTAGAATAATGTCCAGAAGAGTTTTCCCTATGTTTGTCCTAGTGGTTTAATAGTTTTGGGTCTTATGTTGAAGTATTTAATGAATCTTGAGTTGACTTTGTATACAAGGAGGGACAGAAGTCCAGGTTCATTCTTTTGCATGTGGTTATCCAGTTTTTCCAGCACCATTTATTGAGGAAATGTCATTTCCCCAATGTACATTCTTGATGGCTGTGTTCAAAATCAGTCAGTTGTAAATATGGATTTTTCTCTGGGTTCCACTGGTCTATGTATGTGTTTTCATATCAATACCATGCTGTTGGGTTACTGTGGCTTTGTAATATATTTTAAAATCAGTTAGCGTGATGTCTCTATGTTTGTTCTTTTTTTTTTATTTAATTATTTTAATTTTTTTTTAAAGATGGGGTTTCACCATGTTGGCCAGGCTGGTCTTGAACTCCTGACCTCAGGTGATCCATTCACCTCGGTCTCCCAAAGTGCTAGGATTACAGGTGTGAGCCACCACGCCTGGCCAAGAATTTTTTTTTTTTTTTTTTTAAGAGATGGGGTTTTACCATCTTGGCCAGGCTGTTCTTGAACTCCTGAACTCATGATCCACCAGCCTCAGCCTCCCCAAGTGCTGGGACTACAGGTGAGAGCCACCATGTCTGGTCATATTTGTTCTTTTTGTTCAGGATTGCATTGGCTATTCAGGGTCTCTTTGGGTTCCACAGAAATTTTAGACTTTTTTTTTTCTAGTTTTGTGAAAAATGACATTAAAATTTGATAGAAGGCCAGGCGCGGTGGCTCACGCCTTGAATCCTAGCACTTTGGGAGGCCGAGGTGGGTGGATCACGTGAGGTCAGGAGTTCAAGACCAGCCTAGCCATCATGGTGAAACCCCATCTTTAAAAAAAATAAAAAATTTGATAGGGATTGCATTGAATCTATAGACTTCTTTGTTTAGTACAGATATATTAGGAACATTAATTTTTCCAATTCATGAGCATGGAATGTCCTTGTATCCTTTTCTTGTTCTTTCATCAGTGTTTTGTAGTTTTCTTTGCAGTGATTATTTTTTACCTCATTGGTTAAATTTATTCCTAGTTTATTATTTTTGTAGCTATTGTAAATGAGATTGCCCTACTATTTTAGGCGTTTCATTATTGATGTATGAAACATACGGAGTTTTGTATGGCTCTGTATCCTGCAATTTTAATGAATGTTTATAAAACTTGAGTTTTTTCAGAGAGAGGCTATATTTTTAATTTTTCAATTTGTATGCCTTTTATTTATTTCTTTCTTTTTTTTAAAGACGGGGTTTCATACCATGTTGGTCAGGTTGATCTTGAACTCCTGACCTTAGGTGATCCGCCCGCCTTGGCCTCCAAAGTGCTTGGATTACAGGCTTGAGCCACCACACCCACTCTGTACGCCTTTTATTTCGTTCTCTCTTCTGACTGCTCTAGCTACGACTTCCAGGATTATGTTGAATAGGAGCAGTGAAAATGGGAATACTTGTCTTGTTCTGGTTTTTAGAGAAAAAGGCTTTCAGTTATTCCTAATTTAGTGTGATGTTAGCCGCGGATTTGTCATAAATGGCCTTTATTATTTTACAGTTACGTCCCTCCTGTGCCTAGTTCGTTGGAATATTTTATCATAAAGAGATGGTGAACTTTATCAAATGCCTTTCTGTGTATATTGAGAAACTCATATGGTTTTTATCTTTAATTCTGTTGATGCAGTGTCATGTTTATTAATTTGTATATATTGAACATTAATTTGCATATATTGAACCATTCTTGCATCTTTAGAACATATCCAATTTGATCATAGTGTATTATCTTTTGATGTGTTAGTGATGAATTCATCAGTTAACTTTTGTGTGTTTGTGGTTTTTTTTTTTTTTTTTTTT
>NW_016107732.1:796634-798447 GCF_001604975.1 Cebus imitator | reverse complement strand
ACCCGCCTCGGCCTCCCAAAGTGCTGGAATTACAGGCTTGAGCCACCGCGCCCGGCCTCATGTCTGGGTTTAACAGTAAAATTACCCAATAATGTGGGTAAGAATGCATGCAACAAGAACAATCATAAATAATAATGGAATTCTGAGGGGGAGATCATGGAGACAAACAAAATTTGAATACTTACAAATGTGATTTACCCTTTTAAGCTGACAGAGTCCTATTATCTTTCCAAACTACTCCACAGTTAATACAACTTACAAGATCAAAGGTACTTAAACAAATCCTTTATCATTGCACAAGCCAGTTAACAGGTAGTTCAGGTCAGGCGCAGTGGCTCATGCCTGTAATCCCAGCACTTTGGGAGGCCGAGGTGGGTGGATCACAAGGTCAGGAGTTCGAGACCAGTCTGGCCAAAATGTTGAAACCCCGTCTCTACTAAAAATACAAAAATTAGCTGGGCACGGTGGCATGTGCCTGTTAATCCCAGCTACTAAGGGGGCTGAGGCAGGAGAATCGCTTGAACCTGGGAGGCGGAGGTTGCAGTGAGCCGAGATCGCGCCATTGCACTCCAGCCGTGTGACAGAGTGAGACTCTGTCTCAAACAAAAAACAATAAAAACAAAAACAACAACAACAAAAAACAGGTAGTTCATGGTATGTGGTAGAAGCTAAAGAAAACTTCATCACAAGCATCACCTGAGATCAACAATGTCCTCAACAAAAGCAGTCCTCTGAAAGTTGCCAACAATACTCACATCAGGTCCTGGGGCCAGTGCTGGGGTAGTTATATGCACTATGTGTTAGGGACAAACTGCCTCAGAACACCCGCTCCGTGTAAGCTGACCCTTTCCACTCTGATTGCTCTGCAGCTCTGATTGCTCTGCAGTTGCATTCCTTTTTTATTTATTTATTTTTCTTTTTTAAAGACGGGGTTTCACCATGTTGGTCAGGCTGGTCTTGAACTCCCGACCTCAGGCGATCTGCCCGCCTTGGCCTCCAAAGTGCTTGGATTACAGGCGTGAGCCACTACGCCCGGCCTGCAGTTGCATTCCTAAACCCTTACCTAGGCGCCACATCAAGGCTGCCAGACGTGCTCCAATTAAGCAAAGCCTGATTACAGTCATTCGGGCAGCTCAGGCAGCTCGAGGGAGGACAGGGAAAATAAATTTTGTTATCCATATTTGTAAATTCCTGTTTGGCACATATCTGCAAAAAATCCTGGTTTCTCTTTTAAAAAACTGCTGCCACAAAAGTCACAGGATGATGTACTGTAAGTCTGTCACAAGTTAACAAACTATCTCTGTGCCTGCTACCAGCAGATAAATTACCTCAGTCCTGAAACTCCCTTATGCCCCTCTCACCCCATATAAATCCCTTGGTTTGTAAGCCTGGGGCTGCCTCCTCTGATTGTTACGGAGCAGCTCAGCAGGTTAATAAAACTTGCTTTCCTAACTTTAGGTCTTTTCTCCTTTCTCTGGGCTACCCTTACACTATGTAGCCAAAAGAGGAAACAAGAAACCCCTCTAAGAGCTCAGACTACTCATGCTTTCCTCCAGCTAATGGAAGAAGTTTGCCTCCCTGAGATGCATACTCTGTGGGTCTCCCAGGTGGAATGAAAAAGCTTCAGCTGCAGAAACTGGTAGTGATGTGAATCTTGAAGGTCTCTGGGCAGGTTGAGGGAGTACAACATAGCTACACATGTTTCCCACATACCTCAAACTTATGGGGAATCCATGGACGTTTGGCTATATGAGTCAAATCAGGAGAAGGCTCTTCTCAAAGGCTAGCCTCCAGTGCCATCACACCAAGTTAA
>NW_016107732.1:790685-796493 GCF_001604975.1 Cebus imitator | reverse complement strand
TAATCCCAGCACTTTGGGAGGCTGAGGTGGGTGGATCACCTGAGGTCAGGAGTTCAAAACTAACTTGACCAACATGGTGAAACCACGTTTCTGCTAAAAAAACAAAAATTAGCTGGGCATGGCAGCAGGTGCCTGTAATCTCGGCTACCTGGTAGGCTGAGGCAGGGGAATCACTTGAACCCAGGAGGTTGCAGTGAGCAGAGATCCTGCCATTGCACTCCAGACTGGGTGACAAAAGCGAAACTCCTGTCTCAAAAACAAACAAAAAAAGTGACAAAATAATTTCCCACATTCACTGCACATGAGCTCTTTTGTGTCTTAAGAGGCCAGAGCTTTGGCTAAAGTATTTCCCACATTCACTGCATTCGTAAGGCCTTTCTCCAGTGTGAACTGTCTTGTGTTGAATTAGGTGATTTTTGCGGGTAAAAGATTTCCAACATTCACTGCACTCATAAGGCCTTTCTCCAGTGTGAACTCTCCTATGCTGAAGGAGGGCAGAACTTTGGCTAAAAACTTTCCCACATTCACTGCACTCATAAGGCCTTCTCCAGTGTGAACTCTTCGGTGTTGAATGAGGACAGATTTCTGGCTAAATGATTTCCCACATTCAGTACACACATAAGGTCTTTCTCCACTGTGAAATTTTTGGTGGTGAATAAGGTAGATACTGTAACTAAATGATTTCCCACATTCACTACACTCATAAGGCCTTGCTCCAGTGTGAACTCTCCAGTGTCGAAAGAGGTTAGTGCTATGGCTAAAGGATTTTCCACATTCACTGCACTCATAAGGCCTTGAGCTAGTGTGGGCACTACTGTGACGATAGAGGTTAGTGCTGTGGCTAAAAGATTTCCCACATTCACTGCACTGATAAGGCATTTCTTCAGTGTGAACTCGTTGATGTCGAATGAGGACAGATATCTGCCTAAAGGATTTGCCACATTCACTGCAGACATAAGGCTTTTCTCCAGTGTGAACTCTTTGGTGTTGAGTTAGGTGACTTTTGCGACTAAATAATTTCCCACATTCACTACATTCATGTGTCCCAGTTCTATTGTGTGCTTTCCTGTGTCGAAGAAAGCCAGAACTTTGACTAAAGGATTTCCCACATTCACTACACTCATAAGGCCTTTCTCCAGAGTGAATTCTTTGGTGTTGAATGAATACAGATTTCTCCCTAAAAGATTTGCTGGATTCAATGTATTTGAAAGGCTTTTGTCCAGTGGGAACTCGGAAGTGTAGAATGCTGCCATGTGGTCTCTCACTGCTGGGAGTCACCTGATGCTGGAGAAGTCCTGAGGTGGCTGAAAAGTTCCTCCCAACTTCCCCAAATGTGAAGGGTTTTCCTGCCACATGGAATCTGCAGTTCAACATAAATGAGGCCTGGTCCCCATCCATTTTAAAGAGCTTCTCTCCATTATCAAGCTTCTGGATCTGAAGAAGGTTTGAACTCAACTGGAAATCTCCTGATGCCCTACCCAAGTGTAATTTCTGTCCAGAGAGTGAGGCTTGGAGCTCAATTATTTGTAAAATGTTTCTCAGGACTAGGGTACAAATCTCACATGGGTGACTCTTATGGGTGGATGGATCTGCCTTTGGAGTCCTGACCTGTGACAGTTCTTCTTCAGAAATGCTGTCTGCAGAATGTGCCTCCTTATCTTCTGCTCCACACCAACAACCTGAAAAAAGAAATGGTGAGAAAATGCAGGTTCATTATGGTGTGAGAAGTTACACGAAAAATGTGTGTCAGACAGAAAACAATGAGTTGAAGAAAATGTTCTTAGGATATGAGAGCTGGTGGCAATTTGGGGAAAAAAGCATCTAAAAGTCACAGAACAAGGGAGACTTTATGAGATGAAAGACACAAAGATGGGGCACAATTCAGAGAGAAGAGGCAGGGTCTCTGACTCATATTCTGCCAAAAGCTTTTATCAGGATCTCCTCTCCTGATGACTTGGATACACTGCACAGAAGATTATTGGTGTTCAGGCCCAATAGAAACCCATGGGAACTGAATACTAGTTGTGGAAGGACTATTTAAAAACATGTGCATTATAACTTGATCAAGACAGTTGAAGATGAGAAAAAAAAAATGTGTACATCTGACAACATATTATCTGTGGGTCAGTGTGTCAGTGTTGGAGAACCCTCTAAAAGTTGCACTGGAAAGGAACAGGTGACACATGGAGGCCAGAAATTGGGAGCAGCTAAGGGCTGGATGTCATGGAAGAAATAAAAATTAGAACATGTGTAGATAAGAAAAAAAGATAGAAATGATATATATCCTATGTAATTGGCCCCCAATCACTGAGAACTCAGGACAGGTTTATGGGGTGATTAGAAACAGCCCTAGCATCTTGCCCTCCCTTAGTTGTCACTCATCAGCGCCAGGCCTCTTCTGAGAGTATCTTGCTATGTGCACCCTGTAAAGCAACCAGAGCCATCCCCAATCCCAGTTGTGCAAATATACCGGATCTGTAAGATTCAAGCCCTAAAGGGAAGACCAGAGAGGAGCACAGCCAGCACTGGCACAGAGCAACTTTACACATGACAAACTACAGCAGAGAAAAATAATTTTACAAGAAAATCTTTTAGGTGGGTCTTTATGAAAAGCCTATGGACCAATCAAGTAGTTACCATGATGATGCCTGTAATTCCTGAAACAGGTGGCTTGAGATTTCAGTTAGAAGTAAAAGGCATAGGCTGGGCAAGGTGGCTCATGCCTGTAATCCCGGCACTTTGGGGGGCCGAAAGGGGTGGATCATTTGAGGTTAGGAGTTCAAGACCAGCCTGGCCAACATGATGAAACTCCATATCTACTAAAAATATAAAAATTAGCTGGGTAGTTCAGAGGCTGAGGCAGGAGAATCCCTTAAACCCAGGAGGCGGAAGTTGTGGTGAGCCAAGATTGTGCCACCACACTCCAGTCTGAGTGACAGAGTGAGATCATGCCCCCTCGCCCCCACCAAAGAAAAGAAGCAAAGGCAGATCATGGAACAAAGAGCACCCTAGAAGTAGACAAAGCCATCCTGTCATGGAGAAGGCAAGAACAAATCCTTTAGGTTAAAAGGAAGATCCTGTCTCCCAGACCCTTCACTGCATGCCTAGAGGCAACAGGTATTAGGACAGTCTTGAGGGTGCATTGCCTGGCGATGTCCCCCATAACACATATGCCAAGAAAGTAGGAAAGTCTGTAGAGCTCAGGGTCTGACTGAAGAAAGGCAGAACTGCCTCAGGAACAGGGGAAAAGCAGAGACCCCCAAAGGACACTGGAGAAATGAGGGCCTTACCTAGGGATGCCATAACTGCAAAGTTCTCCAGCATCATGTCACGGTACAGGAGCCTCTGAGTCCCACTGAGGAGCTCCCGCTCCTCCTGGGAGAAGTAAATGGCCACATCCTCAAAGGTTACAAAACCCTGCTATGATGGGGCACAGTTCATTCCATGATCAGCATCTCTCTAGGACCCCAAGTTGATTCCCCAACATATCCATCCCAGCTCACCCTCCTCCCCATCTCAGGGAATACAACAGGCCCTGATGCCACTGATGCCCACTCTCTCCTCATGTTCCCATTGGTCACTGTACTCTCCCACAGCAACAACAGGAAGGTGGACAAATAGAAACCACATTCTCGTGTCTATAAATTCTCCTGGAATCCCTCAGACCATGGCTTCCAAACACAACTGAAGGTCTTGATTTCACCCTCATGTCCTCAATGTTCAGACTCATGAAACAAAAGCTCACACTCCCTCTTCATGTGTGCATCACTCTTTCCACCACACCTCTCTTACCCAACTCACTCCCTCAGCCACCTCCACCCCGATCCCACAACACAGGCATCTCTCCTGCCTTCCTATATGTTACTCGGCACAAGACATCTAGAGAGTGCTTGCAAATTCAAACAGGTTCCAGGACTACCCAGACCTCTGATGGTCCCCACTACCACAGGCAGCCCTATATCCTGCTCTGAAGGCATCTCTACCTAAGCCTATTCCTTTCATCAATCTCAGCCACCCAGAACCACATACATATCTCAGATACACATGGCCCTTTCCAACTTGTCCTGCACTATACGGTAACTGCCTTCTTCCCTTGCTACCCTTCATTCAAAACCTTGCCCAGTGGCCCTCCACTCAAGGTTAAGTGATGCTCCCAGATGACCACCTCTGTCCCTAAACTGATCCACCAGGCTACATGAAACTCCCTAGGCATAGGAGCAGTCACAAGATACTGGTAAGGCCACAGAGCAGCAAAGCACTACGTCTGGCTTCAGCCTCATCATGTCTGAAATCCCACTAGGTCTCTAATATTGTTTGGCTGTGTCCCCACCCAAATTTCATCTTGAATTGTAACTCCCACAGCTCCTACGTATCATGGGAAGGATCCAGTAGGAGGTAATTGAATCATATTTCTTGTGCTGTTCTCACAACAGTGAATAAGTCTCACAAGAACTGATGGTTTTAGGCCGAGTTTAGTGGCTCACACTTCTAATCCCAGCACTTTGGGAGGCCAAGGTGGACGGGTCACTTGAAGTCAGGAGTTTGAGACCAGCCTGGCCAACATGGTGAAACCCTGTCTCTACTAAAAATACAAAAAGTAGGGCTGGGCACAGTGGTTCACATCTATACTCACAACACTCTGGGAGGCTGAGGTGGGTGGATCATGAGGTCAGGAGTTCGAGACCAGCCTGACCAACATGGTAAAACCCAGTCTCTACTGAAAAAAAAAAACAAAACAAAATATTAGCAGGGTGTGGTGCTGAACACCTGTAATCCCAGCTACTCGGGAGGCTGAGGCAGGAGAATCCCTTGAAAACGGGAGGTGGAGGTTGTGGTGAGCCAAGAGTGCACCATTGCACCCCAGCTGAGAGACACAGTGCTGTGGGAAGCCGAGATGGGCAGATCATCTGAGGTCAGGAGTTCGAGACCAGCCTGGCCAACATGGCGAAACCCCACCTCAAAAAAAAAAAAAAAAAAAATTAGCTGGGTGTGAAGGGGCACGCCTGTAATCCCAGCTATTTAGGAGGCTGGGATAGGAGGATCCCTTGAGTCTGGGAGGCAGAGGCTATAGTGAGATAAGATCTCACCAGTGCCCTCCAGCCTGGGCAACAGAGCAAGATTCCATCTCTCAAAAAAAAGGAATTGATGGTTTTAAAAAGAGGAGTTCCCCTGCACAAACTTTCTTTTTGCCTGCTGCCATTCATGAAGATGTGACTTGTTCCTTTTTTCCTTCTCCCAAGATTGTGAGCCCTCCCCAGCCATGTGAACTGTAAGTCCACTAAACCTCTTTTTCTTCCCAGTAGGTATGTGTCTATCAGCAACATGAAAACGGACTAATACAGCTTCCACAACCATCTCATGTTCACTCATCCTTCATAACCTTTGGCCACCTGCCTGGTATCCCTGTCTATATTATTCCTAGGGTCATAACCTATGTTCGTGATTTCCGCAACATCCACCCGGATACCCAAGTATGGTACCTTCCTGTGGCTCCCACCCCTCCCCTTCCTGGTCTGCTGTTAATATTATCATCATGACAAGGAATCCCACTACTAATTGGGATCTGTGATGTTATGGGCTCAATGTTTCTGTCGCAAGCCCACCCACAAAATGCCTATGGTGAAGCACTAACACAATGAAGCCTAGTAAAATGTGATAGTATTTGGAGATGGTATCTTTGGGTGGTGATTAGATTTAGATCAGGTCAAAAGAGTGGGGCCCTCATGATGAAATTGATGCTTTTATAAGAATAGAAAGAAAGAGGCCGGGCGCGGTGGCTCAAGCCTGTAATCCCAGCACTTTGGGAGG
>NW_016107732.1:767167-789635 GCF_001604975.1 Cebus imitator | reverse complement strand
GACGGGGTTTCACCATGTTGACCAGGATGGTCTCGATCTCTTGACCTCGTGATCCACCCGCCTCGGCCTCCCAAAGTGCTGGGATTACAGGCTTGAGCCACCGCGCCCGGCCTGGTATTTCTTTATAGTAATGCAAAAGGCTTAATACAGACACAGGGCTCCATCCTAGTTCAATACTATCTGCCACTCTTTGTATGTCTCTATCCTGCATCCCTCCTCAGAGTTCAAGACCTGTGTGTCCACCTAGCCACTTGATACAGCTACTTATTTATTCTCTAAAACATCTCATATTTTTAACATGGACGAAACACATTCCTGATATCTGAGTGAAAAATAATCTTACTATCTACTTGGCACTCCAGCTGCTAAACCCAAAAAGCCTTGAGTCATTCTTTCTTTTTTAATTTGGAAAAGGCAAGAGTCACCCCTTCTTCTCTCTTAGTCCCAACACCAGAAAATCAGAGCTGACCTACAAGCCAAAATTCAACCATTTCTGTCACACTGTGGCCACACTCTTCCCTGGCCCACATCATCTACACTCACTTGGACTATTGCAGTAGTCTCCTCTTCCCTCTCTGGTATTGTTACCACCTTCCTTAAACTCACAGTCTATTGTCTGTGCTCAGCTACAGGAGTCTCATGAGGCCTGGGGAAGATCACCTCCCTCTTCTGCTCCAAACCTTCGTTGCTGCCATCAACTCCACAGTGGACACATCTGAGACAGCCATTTAGTTTCTAACTCCTCTACCCCTGCTCTCTGTTCCCATGAGAAGGAAACGAGGCTTGAGGTTTTCTGAACCAGCTCAGCCTCACCTCCAGGCAGCTCCAAACACCTGTACTTATCTCTGGGACAAACTTCTACATTCATCTTATTATATGCCAGCAACAGGCACCACCTCATATAACACTCACCCTGGACATAGGATCTGTTCAGAGTCCCTAGGTTCAAAGTCTGGAATAGTGGTAAATAAAGGATCCCAGGTCACCACAGTCCCAGAGATCTCATTGCTGGAATCAGTGAGGTTCTGGATTCCCTTTATTCACCCTTGCAGGATCTGTAAGTGCTTCTTACAGACCTCTAAGGACTAGTGGGAATCTGTGGGACGAGAGATATTATGAGAGGCAGGTGACCACAGTGTGGCTCCATGGGCTTCTGGTTCCCCCGTGCAACACTCGAGTCAGGTGTTTTGGGACGACTGCTTTCTATCTGGGTGTCAGTCCTTGGTACTTTTACCAGCCCTGTGTCCTTGTAAAAGGACTAAGTTCTCCCACGCCTATCATCGTCCTTCCAGAGCATTCCCGTGAACAGCTTTTGTGAAACTTTTAGACGCGTAACTGGGGCCGTGTCCCTCTTCTGTCCACAGAGAGCTGTGGCCCTGAGGGTGCTGGTCAAAGTCAGTGAGGCCAACGCAGGGTGGCGCTGTCCCACCCTCTGCTCCCCGCACACGCGAAACCGGCCTGGGTCTCCCGAGTCTCCCGGCTCAGGCGGAGCTCCAAGCCGTTGCCCGCGCGGCCTCCGGCCCGTCTCATGCTCCCAGCTACCCGCCACACTGCCAGAAACTAGGCCCAGCACGAGCGCGTCACTGTGCTGGACAGTGCGGCCCGGGCTGCAGAAAACTCTCCACGCGCCGCTCAGTTTCGGCTGGGGAGGGCGGAGGAGGCCGGGAGGACGCAGCGCCCACCTGGGTTGGGGCCCTCAGCACCGAAGCCATCGGACTCTGGGCAGAGCAATGGACGATCCAGGCGGAGACACGAGCAAAGCTGTTACCACCGTCAGCGACGGTCAGGCCCCAGCGTGCAGCCAGGAAAACGACTCCCTTCGCGCCTTCTGGCTCTCAGCAGCGCTGTCAGACCCGGCGCCCGCGGACGGAACTGACGCAAGGCAAAGCGCCCGCCCGACAAGTTGGGCAGAGCAGAAACGTGTCTCTCCCCTGGGCCTCATTGGCTCTATGACAAACGCCTGGCGCACAGACCTCTGGGTACTGTAGTTCTCAAAGCTCCCTGGGCTGGCAGAGGTCTCCCTTCTGCGGGACCTCAGGGAGAAAAGGCCACGTGCTGTGGAGAAGAGTGGAGGGGAAGCCTGAGAGAGAGGTGGTGTCTCCAGCCTCCTAGTACTAGGGAGGAGGTTCGCTGTTTTTTTAAGGTCCCATATGTCTGGTAGAGGGCTCTCTGGCCTCATTCCCCCCCCCCCCTTCCCAGCCACATGGAAGGAGCTTAACTTCCCTACGTGACTCTGACTCGGCACCATGCCCCCGACTGAAGGAACTCCAGCCCCTTCTGCCTAGCAACCACCTAACCAATCATCACCCCTCGCCACTGCTCTCCCACCGCCTCAGACCCTCTGCCCCTATAAAACCGACCGAACAAAGAAAGCGCGCGCGATTCTTCCCCTCCCGCTTGAGTCGCCCGGAGGTCCCAATAAAGTTGGTACCGGTCACCATGCGTCCTGCCTCGAGTCTATTGAGCGTCTGCCCCCGTGGGTCGGGGTCCCAGAGCCGGGGTCGCACACCATACAGAGATTTTTGGAGGGTATTGTGTACAACTAGTCACGTACGTAGTCAGCGTCATTCAGACACAAAATGCTTCTACCCTTGGCGAGAACCTACTAAACATTTCTTTCTTTCTCCTCACATTTATGTAGAGTAGAACGTTAGAGTCAGCTTTGTGAGTTTCATTATACTCAGTGAGGAATAAGAGAAATAGGGTTCATATAGAGCCATGACAGGATCGATGAAACATCCGTTAGATGGCACCAAAGGAGGACAAAAGTGGAATTGTGTCTCTGGTTCTCACAGAAAATGCTTCTCATGCCTGTGTAATTAGTGAGTGTGTCTAACCCTGTAAGGAACAGTGTTTTATTCAAGTAATATTTCTTCCTCCATATTGTTAGATATGCTTCTTTTAGGATTGTAGCAACTTCAAAAAGAGCCACTTAGCATATGTTGGTTTTGTTGTTTGTTTGTTTGTGATGGAGTTGCGCTCTGTTGACCAGGCTGGAGTGCAGTGGTGCAATCTCTGCTTACTGCAATCTCCACCTCCCGGGTTGAAGCGATTCTCCTGCTTCAGCCTCCTGAGTAGCTGGGAGGGACTACAGACACGCACCACCACGCCCAGCTAATTTTTGTATTTTTAGTAGAGACAGGGTTTCACCATGTTGGCCAGAATGGTCTCAATCTCTTGATCTTGTGATCCCCCGCCTCCGTCTTCTAAAGTGCTGGAATTACAGGCGTGAGCCACCGCACCTGGCCGCATATGTCATTTTAAAGTAGAGCAGTCTCTCTAGTGCTCAGAGCCAGAGCACTTCTGCAAAGGGGACACCAGAATGCCGGAATAAAGGTTTGGGACACCTAGCTCTCATCTCTTTGATGGGAAATTTTGATCATTGATACTGTTACTGCAGGGGCAGTTCCTGCATGGGGAGTTATCTCAGAAAAACAGCTGTGAAATGAAAATTACTGAAAGCTATTGTATTAGTCAGGATTCTCCAGAAAACACAGAATCAGAAGGGTACATAGATGTGCAGGAGGGGATTGATTATGGGAATTGGCTCATCCAGTTATGAAGGCTAAGAAGTCCCAGGATATGCGTTTTGCAGTCTGGTTAAACATGAAGGTAGGTGTTATCATTCAGTCTGCATCTGAAAGCCTGAAAACCAAGGGAGCCTATGATGAAATTCTCAGTTGGAGACGGAACGCCTGACGACTGGGTGAGGGTCGAGTAGGTTTGAGTCCAAAGGCCCAAGATCCGAGAACTTTAATGTTGGAAAGCAGGAGAAGGTGGATGACCCAGGTCAAGAAGAGCATAAACTTGCTCTTTCTCTCCTTTTTTGTTCTATCTGGGCTCTCAATGCATTAGATGTTGCCCCCTAATACTGATGAGGCCAGATCTCCCTTACATTTTCTGCAGGCTCAAATGCCAGTATCTTCCATAAACATTCTCACAGACACATCCTGTAATAAGGTTTTCCCAACTATTTGGGTATCCATTAATACAGGTAAGTTGACACAAAACATTAAACATCACAACTATTAATAATTATGTGGCTATTAAGAAATAGTGGAAGTAATGCCTCTGGGAAAACCATAGTCAATGGTTAAAAAAAAAGCTGGCCGGGCGCGGTGGCTCAAGCCTGTAATCCCAGCACTTTGGGAGGCCGAGGTGGGTGGATCACGAGGTCAAGAGATCGAGACCATCCTGGTCAGCACGGTGAAACCCCGTCTCTACTAAAACTACAAAAAATTAGCTGGGCATGGTGGCGCGTGCCTGTAGTCCCAGCTACTCAGGAGGCTGAGGCAGGAGAATTGCCTGAACCCAGGAGGCGGAGAGCCGAGATCTTGCGGTGAGCCGAGATCGCGCCATTGCACTCCAGCCTGGGTAACAAGAGCGAAACTCCGTCTCAAAAAAAAGCTAAAATCTCAAGAAAATTGAATGAGAGACAATAGAATCCAAATGAGTTAAAAATTAAGTTAAACTGTGTTGAAATCTTTGGCCAGTCTGACGGTTTTGTATTATTAAAAAGTTGATTTTTTCATTCATGAATACATTTTTTTTTTCATACGGAGTCTCGTTTTGTCACCAGGCTGGAGTGTAGTGGTGCGATCTTGGCTCACTGCAATCTCTGCCTCCCGGGTTCAAGTGATTCTCCTACCCCAGACTCCCAAGTACCTGGGATTACAGGTACCCGCCACCACATCCAGCTAATTTTTGTATTTTCACTGGAGACGGGGTTTCACCATGTTGGCCAGGATGGTGTCAATCTCCTGACCTTGTGGTCCTCCCGCCTCGGCCTCCCAAAGTGCTGGGATTACAGATGTGAGCCACTGCGCCTGGCCTGGAGTTTTTACGGTAAAACGTGTAGCTGCTCATGTCTTCAGACTTTCTTGCCAAGACTTGTGACCACTGGGGGAGATAAGCATTTTTATGAAGTGATACCTATGCTACTGCTTCAGAACATAGGTCACCATGACAGTTTCACTTCAAGATGGCATCAGTCTTGCCACACCACATGCTGTATGTTCCTACATAATTGTTCTTGACGTCATCTGTCGCTATTATATCAGCATGGTGAAAATAGAATACAATGGTGCGATGCTATCCACTTCTTCTCAATTCATGTTTGGTGACATTACTTTGACAACTTGTAATTGACCATGAAGGGATTATTTTACCAGGGAAATTTACAAATATTAAAAGCCAGAGCTTATTTGTTTTGTTGAATGGTTAGACCTAAGAAATTGATGTAGAATTTGTCAATCAAAGTAGCGTTTCAAGTATACAGTGTCTGTGGTTGTTACGCTGTGAATATACCAAAAAACTGAGAAAATATTTTCCCAGCATTTGAAAGCAATTTTTATCATTTAGCAAAGAAGTGCATCACATTACTGAAGACTGAGTGAAGTTCCAACGTAAGTCTTTGTTATACATGTCTATTTATTAATGAAAAATGAAATATCACCAACATCCACTTAAAAATAAGCAAAAGACATTAATAAACATTTTTCCAAAGACGGTATACAGGTGGCAACTATACGCAAGAAAAATGTTCACTATCATAAAATACCAGAAAAATGCAATAAAATTACAGAGAGATGCTATTATATAGCTATTAAAACAACTAAAGTTAAAAAGACTAACCAAACCAAGTATTGGCAAGAACGTAGAGAAACAGGAAGGCTCAGGCCGGGTGTGGTGGGCTCACGCCTGTAATCCTAGCACTTTGGGAGGCCGAGGTGGGTGCATTACCTGAGGTTAGGAATTCAAGTCCAGCCTGGCCATCATGGTGAAACCCCATCTTAAAAAAAAAAAAAAAAAAAAAAGAGAAACAGGAAGGCTCACATAGTGTAGATGGGAATGCAAATGGTGAAGTTAGGTTATAGTCTGGTCATTTCTATAAATGTGAAGCATTCACATACTGTACTACTGGCACAGGAGGAATAAAGCATTTCTGCCTATTAAGAATTATATGCCAGCCAGGAGTGGTGGCTCACACCTGTAATCCCAGCACTTTGGGGGGCCAGGTGGGCAGATCACGAGGTCAAGAGATCTAGACCATCCTGGCCATGGTGAAACCCTGTCTCTACTAAAAATACAAAAATTAGCTGGGCGTGGTGGCACACGCCTGTGGTCCCAGCTACTCGTGAGCCTGAGGCGGAAGAATCACTTGAACCCAGGAGGCAGAGTTTGCAGTGAGCCAAGATTGCTCCACTGTACTCCAGCCTGGCAACAGAGCAAGACCCCATCTTAAAAAAAAAAAAAAAATTATATGCCTATGTTCATAGTAGCATTATTTGTAACAGCTTCAAACTGTAAAGCATCCAACTGTTTATCCAAACTGTGACATATCCACAATACTGCTGTGGATATTTCTCAGCAATATTGCTGTGAATATTTCTCAGCAATACAAATGAAGTATTCACATAATATGGATAAATCTTAAAAATAATTGTGCATCATGAAAAACAACAGTAAAAATGGAGTATTTTATGACTCACTTCATGTAAAATCCTAGAAAACACACACTATTCTCCTGTAAGGAGAGTAAATGACTGGACTCTTGAAGGCCTGGAAAGTGCAGGCAGAGACTGTAAAACAGCATGAGGTGAATCATGAATATGTTCATGATCATGATTATGATGGTTTCACAGGCTTATATGACAAACTCTTCAAAATATACAATATATAAACTATGGCAGGTCACTTATACATCAAGAAAGTTTGTAAAGCATGTTTCAAATAAAATATCTGAGCTTCCATCTTTCAGAAACCAGAATGCCTGTCAATCTCATGTTGACTGTATTCTCTCTTCAGGCCTGGGAAGGGCAACTATGCATCCCTCAGTGCAGGAAATATTGGCAAGCAATGCTGTGGCAATTTGAGACAACAGCAACACTGATAGAAATCACAAGAGCTATTAATACTTCCTTGGCCTGTAGGACTTCTATTATCTTTATTCTCCTTTTTCTGCCTCAACAGCAATGAACTTGAGGTGAACACCCAGAAAGCCAACAATAAAAATATATATATATATATTTTAAAAACCTTATTTTTTGTGACAATAACCTCAATTATTGGACATACACAAATTTCTAGGTTCTATGACTGCTCAAAGCCACAGTTATGGGAAGATTTCTAAATGCAATGTTACAAGAGGCACATTCCAACTAGTTTGCTGCAGGCTCCACCATACCCAGTATTTTTGTACTAATTGCAGTGCACTCGTGACTCCCATTGTCTTCTGAGCGACATCAGCCTATGGAATGTTTGCTATCAGGCCATGTTTCCTTATAAAACCTCATCAAAAGCTTCTCAACAGCACTGGGCATCATAGGACAGCCTCTGGAAGCAATGGAATAAAATTGTCCTATTCCCTGAAACACAGGTGCTTATCAAAACAGCTGACCTCTCCTCAACATGATCTCCAGTCCCACAGAAAGAATAGGGATCCAGGCCACAAATTAGAATAACCAAAACCTTGCATTTTTCCTAGATTTTAGGTAGCAAAGCAAATATGACCAAAACAAGAATGAGAATTACTCCTTCATCTTACTTTTCCCTGCAGAGGCCCATAAAAGCTGTCCATTCCTTCATATAGAGTTGAGTCTGTTTCCCAGCCACCCCACAGTAAACAAAACCCCAAGACTACAGGTAGATTCAAATATAAGGCCTTTATTAGTGTTCAAACTGGAGCAATGTGAGGCAGCCATTCACCAGGTAGTGACTTGGAGGCTAGAAGAATGACCAAGTGTCCTGTGAGACCAAGAATTTCCATGAAGGGAATCCTTGCACATAAGTGTCCAGCAGAACCATGGCTGGGCCCTCCTGACCAAAACTGGGTCACATGTATGCTGTGATCAGTCAGAAAAGAGAATGAATTTTCTTTAAAGGCTCAGATTACTCAAAATTTCCTCCAAAGACTAAGAGAACACACAGATGTCAGCCTTGCTTTAGCACATCAGGGTGACCAATCCCCACAGTGCAAGGTGGTAGAGGGGAGATGGTTTCTACCAGAGAAGCAAGGTAGAATGAGATTCAACTTCAGGCAGATGGCTCCCTCACAAAGGCTCTCTACTGCTACAATACCACAGAGACAGAACATTCCTTGTAGGCCTAAGGCTCTACTGAAGTGTGGACTTTCAGGAGTTAATGATGATAGATCTTGAGTTAAAGGCGCTTCCACTTTTGCTGCATTCATGGGGCCTCTACGTGTTATGACATTTTTGGTGATGAATGAGGCTGGAGCATTGGCTAAAGGAATTCCCACATTTGTCACACTCATAAGGCCTTTCTCCAGTGTGAACCACTTGGTGTTGAATGAGACCAGACTTTTGGCTAAAGGACTTTCCACACTGGCCACACTCATAAGGCCTTGCTCCAGTATGAATTCTCCGGTGTTGAATAAGAATGGAGCTTTGACTAAAGGATTTCCCACATTCACCACACTTATAAGGCCTTTCTCCAGTGTGAACTCTCTGGTGTTTAATGAGGGTAGCTTTTTGACTAAAGGATTTCCCACACTGGCCACACTCATAAGGCTTTGCTCCAGTGTGAATTCTTCGGTGTTGATTAAGAATGGCACTTTGACTAAAGGAATTCCCACATTCACTACACTTATAAGGCCTTTCTCCAGTGTGAACTCTTTGGTGTTTAACAAGGGTGGCTTTTTGGCTAAAAGATTTCCCACATTGGCTACACTCATAAGGCCTTGCTCCAGTGTGTATTTTCTGGTGGTCAACAAGGCTGGAGTTTTGTCTAAATAATTTCCCACATTCGCTGCACTCATAAGGCCTTTCTCCAGTGTGGATTCTCCGATGGTCATTAAGGTGGGAGGTTTGGCTAAAGAATTTTCCACATTCACTGCACTCCCAAGGCCTTTCTCCAGTATGTACTCTCTGGTGCTGAACAAGTGAGTACTTGCCACGGAAGGCTTTCCCACATTTGCTACACTCATAAAGCTTTTTTCCTGTGTAAACTCTTGGATGGTGAACAGGTGTGTGTTTGTGGCTGGAAGCCTTCCCACATTCACCTGACCTGTAATGACTTTCTTGACTGTGAATGTCTTCCTCACATTCAGTAACTGTGTTGGGCTTCCTGCCTCCAGGAAAGACCAGGGACCTCAGAAGCCCCAACATGGCTGGTAGGTCCTTCCCAACTTCCAATTTGCAAAAGGGCTTCAATGACATACGGAATAGGCAGCGCTTCACACATGAGGCTCTGTCCATATCCCTCTTGAAGGATTTCTTTGCACTGTGATGCTTCTGGGGCTCATGACGGTTTGTACATTCTCCAACCAAGTATGGTTTCTGCCCAGGGAGATCAGCCAGATGCAAAATACCTTTCAAGACTGGGACACACATCTCACAGGGTTGAGTATTCTGTGTGGATGAACCTGCCTTTGACTGTGACACTCCTATAGAAACATTCTGCTCAGAAGGTGTCTTTTTATCCTCTGTTCCATGGCCACAACCTAAAAGCAGATGAAATATATATTGACTATGCTGAGAACAGGAAGCTCCATTACATACATACCAAAGGAACGATTCACCAGGTTTGTTTTGAGGATAATGGAGCTGGGGGCAGGCTGAGAAAGGGGTTGCTTTGCAATACTGGATCTCTAAAGATCACAGAATGAAGGAGCCCTCACCAAATAAAGGACATATGGATGGGATGGAGGACAGGGAATGGCATAGTCTGCAAACCATTCCTCTACCAATGGCCTCAAAAGTTATCTTTGAGTAGCCTTCAAATTCCCAAAACTCACCACACAGTCTTGAGGAGGACCTTGTCTGCTCACCTGCATGATGTACAGAAGGTTGATTGTGCCCAAGCCCAGGAAAATCCAATTCAAACTGAGTAGCAAGTGATATGGTCACATATCTTCATGTGATCAGATATGCATACTTCATGAGACATTATGTATGTATCAATGTTGGAAAACATTGAGGGAGCAGTGCAAAAGAGCAGATAATGCATGAAGACCAGAAAGGCAAAGGTAGCCAGGTACTAGAAGTCATAGATGAAAATAAGAAGACAGAAAAGTGTCAAGTACAGGGAAGAAAATATAGAAATGCAGTTTGGCTAGTGGCATGTGCACCCAAACAGTGGTGAAGACAGGACAGGCTCCTTATATGATCTGAAAACAGCCTGGATATCGTGCCCCCCCCACCAGTTGCCACTCAACAAGCCCAGGCCTTCTCTTGAGACCATGTTCACCCTATAAAGCACCAGGTTTCTCTGCACACCCTCAGTTGTCTAGATATGTGGGACCTTCATGAAGCCAAGTCCTACCAGAAACACAGAACATGTAAGTGATCAGGACTCAAAGAGGGAAAGAAAGTTAGTATCATTTTAAAAAAAACCCAAAAAACTAGAAGCAGTAAGAAGAGCCCATTGTCCCCATAAGTATAGACCATGACAATGACTATAATCATGATACAGGTAGCCACAAGAAAATATCAGCTAGCAGATGGGGGTGCGGGGAACTTGGGACACAAGGTGTCATGGATCTGAACATAGTCACCCAGCCAAGAAGAGGGCAGGCAATAGAGATTCATTTGGCTGACTGCAGAACACCTGCTTCCCAGACCACTGGGCAGCAGGTGTTAGGGCTGCTCAGGCAGTGCACAGTGCTGGCACCCATAGCACATATCCCAAGAAAGTGGGGAAGTCAGCAAAAGAGCATATACAGATCAGGAAACTGGAGTTGGTGTGAGGGCCTTACCCAGTGAGGCTACAAGGGCAAAGTTCTCCAGCATCACTTCAAGGTACAGGATTCTCTGAGCCTCATCAAGAAGTCCCCACTCTTCCTGTGAGAAGTAAATGGCGATGTCCTCAAAGGTCACACAGCCCTGTCATGATGGGGACAGGTCATTCCACAATCAACACCTCCACAATCAAGTTCATCCACCCACTCATTCATCCCCACCTTAAAGGAAATACAGGCCCTGGTGACACAGATGCCCACTCTCTCCTCATGGTCCCAGTAATCACTGTGTCCTTCTACAGCACCAACCAGGATGTGAGCAGGATGTACCACATCTAAACTTTGGGCCCAGTATGTAGGGTTGCATCCCTTCTTGTCAGGCAGTTCCCCAAGAGTCTTTCAGATGATGCTTCCTAGACACAATGAAATGTGAGTTCACCTTTCACCCTTAAGTCCTCAATGCCAGGGCCTTGGGTCCTTCAGTTCACACTCCCTCTCCATGTGCACATCATTCTTTGAACCATACTCGCTCAGTCTCACTCCCACAGCCACCTTCACCCCTCTGCCTGGCAAACTGAGACAGCTACACAGATCTCTGATGGTTTCTACTGTCATAGACAGCCTCTATCCTGCTTGGAAGGCCTATCTTCCTGACTCTGTTCCTTGCTTCAACCTCAGCCACCAAGAATCACCTGATGCCAGACAGTGATGGCTGCCCTCCACTTGTGCTGCACTTGATGTCCCCTCTTCAGTCATAAACTTCCTCTCACCTCTTAACCCTCATTCAAAATCAGTGGCCTCAGTGGCACAGACTCTCGGAGGCTCTCTACCCCCAACCTAATGATTCGTACAGATGAACACTTGTACTCCTAAACTTATCCAATTGCTTGACTGACACCCTCCCCAGACACGCCAAGGGTCACAACAAATTCCTGGCGAGTTTTTACCATGTGAATAAGCACTAGTCCTAGTGTTATAGTCAGTTTGGGCTGCTAGCATAATATCATAAACTGGGTGGCTTATCAGTAACAGAAATTTATTTCTCACAGATCTGCAGGGAGATGCCTGAGATTAGAGTGCCAGCACGGCCAGGTTCTGGTGGGGGCTCTTTCCAGGTTGCAGACTGCTGACCACTTGTATCCTCACAAGGTGGAAAGAGCACCGGGTAGTTCTCTAGCCTCTTAGTTTAAGAGTACTCACTAATCCTATTCATTAGGGCTCCACCCTCATGACCTAATTACCCCCAAAGGCCCAACCTGCAAATACCATCACACTGGAATTAGAGTTTAAGAATATGAAGTTTGCAGGGACACAGACCACTATACCTGGCCTCAGTGTTATCTTCTACCAATTATTTCTTTGTCTCCATGTCTGTCTTATGTCCCTAATGCCTTGGAAGCCTTGACTACTTGTCAGATAATATGATTTGGCTGTGTCCCCACCCAAATCTCATATTGAATTGTAGCTCCCACGGTTCCCAAGTCATGGGAGGGACCTAGTGGGAGGTAATTGAATCATAGGGGTGGGTCTTTCCCATTGGTCTCATGATAGTAAATAAGTCTCACCAGAACTGATGGTTTTATAAGGGGGAGTTCCCCTGAACAAGTTCTTTCTTGTCTGCTGCCATGCAAGACATGCCTTTTGTCCTCTGCCATGATTGTGAGGCCTCCCCAGCCACGTGGAACCGTGAGTCTATTAAACCTCTTTTTCCTTATAAATTACCTAGTCTTGAGCACATCTTTCTCAGCAGCACGAAAATGCACTAATACAGTAAATCGGTATCAGTAAAGTGGGGCTCTGCTGTAAAGATACCAGAAAATGTGGAAGCGATTTTGGAACTAGGTAGCAGGCAGAGGTTGGAACAGTTTGGAAGGCTTCAGAAGAAGACAGGAAAATGTGGGAAAGTCTGGAACTTCCTAGAGACTTGTCTTTATCAGCAGTGTGAAAACAGACTAATACACTAGATCATCCTCTTTCCTACAACCTTCCCATGATCACTTCTCTCCCACAACTGTTTGTGATGCTCACCACCTCTACCAAGTGTCCAAGCACGAGATATAGTCATAGCCCCCAACTTTCCTTTCCTGGGTTATTAATAGCATTATCTTCATGACAAGGATTACCCACTCCTAATTGTAACCCATAGTTACCCTGGGCCAAACACTGGCCGCCACCTTTTAGATGTCTTCATCTTAAACCACTTCCAGAATTCCAGATGTGCTGGACAGCTACTCACTTGATGTCTCCATATATCATTCTTTGGAACATCTCAGACTATGGTAACAGCTGAAAAACAAAACTCCTGATATCCTTAATGAAAATTAATCGGCTGGGTGAGGTGGCTCATGCCTGTAATCCCAGCACTTTGGGAGGCTGAGGCAGGTGGATCACCTGAGGTCAGGAATTTGAGACCAGCCTGGCCAACATGATGAAACCCTGTCTCTACTAAAAATGGTGGCATATGCCTAGAGTCCCAGCCACTTGGGAGGCTGAGGCAGGAGAGGAGGATTGCTTGAACCCGGGAGGTGGAGACTGCAATGAGCCAAGATCAAGTCACTGTACTCTAGCCTGAGTGACAGAGTGAGACTCTGTCTAAAAAAAATAAAAATTAAAAAAAACAGCAGGGCATGGTGGCTCATGCCTGTAATCCCAGCACTTTGGGAGGCCAAGGCAGGTGGATCACGAGGTCAGGAGATCAAGACCATCCTGGCTAACATGGTGAAACCTCCATCTCTACAAAAATACAAAAAATCAGCCAGGCATGGTGGCACTCACCTGTAGTCCCAGCTACAGAGATCCAGCCAGGATCCAGCCACTGTACTCCAGCCTGAGTGACAGAGTAAGGCTTTGTCTCAAAAAAAAAAAAAAAAAAAAAGAGAAAAGAAAATTAATCCCATTACATGCTAGCTGATAGAGTTTCCATCCTCCCAGATGCTAAATTCAAAAGGCCTGGAGTAATGCTTGACTACTCTTACCCTAAAAATCTGAAAATGCAGGCAGGCCTAATTAAAAATCCAGGCACTTCTTCTACCTCCACAGCCACAACACTGGTGAAGCCACTATCAAACTCACCTTGGCCACTGCAGTAGCCTCCTCCCTGGTCTTTCTATTGCCTCCTTCACACCCACAGAGTATTCTCTATGCTTTGTTAACAGTGAACCTGATGAGACCAGTGTCAGATAACCTTCCTCATCTTCTCTAAACCTCCCATTACTCCCATCATCTCCAGAAAAAACACCCAATTTCTCAGAGCCATTCCAGGCCTGAATCCTGCCCTGATGCTCTCAGTTCCTATGAGAAAGAAAAAAGAGTTGGGTTTCCCTGAACCAGCTCAGCTTCACTGGCTACGTTACACATTATTCTAAGTGGGGGGAACCACCTTTTACATCTCATTCCACTGTCTGCCACCGATAAAAACTTCTACAAGTAACCGTCAGTCTAGAATCGGGAAGTCAAGCTTGGGGTTTGTAAAGTGTCCTTAAGTCAAAAAAGTGGATAAGTGGCAAAAGAAAAAAAAATTCATGAAAAAACCCCAGGATGGGGTCAGGACCAGTGAGGGCCTGGGACACACTCCACTCACCTTTGTGAGGTCCATATGTGTTTCTGGAGTCACGGTAACCTGTGGAAAGCCAAAGATCATGAGAGGCAGGTGACCAGAGCAGGTCTCTACTGATTCAGGCTTCCTTGTATTCCTGTCCAGGCCAGAGCCCGGTGGACTGAGGATGTCTGCATTGTTTCTGAACCTCAGTGTTGCAGTCCCTGCTCCTAGCAACTGTGGGACCTTGCACAAGAACTCAACCTTCCTATGCCTCCGTGTTATTCCATTCTTTTCTAGTCTAACTCCATGTGGCTTCTGGAAAACTTCGAAACACCTAACTCAGACCATATGCCTCTTCTGTACACAACCCTCCAAGGCTCCTAGCATCCTAAGAATTAAGGGAAAACTCCCCACCTTGACACTCCAGGTATCAACGGTCTTCACTCAATCTCTAAGAGTTTACAAACGCCGGCCCGTCACCCTCTTCCATGCCTCATCATCCAAGTTCTGGAAATTGGGACCCCACCCACGAGTCCCCACTGTACTGGACACGAGGATCTAGACCGTAGCGACTCAAGAAGGCACCCCTTACTGGGCCTTAGAATTTGAATGGG
Organism: Cebus imitator; assembly: GCF_001604975.1. Lineage (NCBI taxonomy): Eukaryota > Metazoa > Chordata > Mammalia > Primates > Cebidae > Cebus > Cebus imitator. The sequence continues at coordinate 774,784 of NW_016107732.1, read as the reverse complement.
GATGAAGGAGGGTGAGGCCCAGTGGAGGCGGCGCTCACCTGAGTCGGGGCCCTCAGCGCGGCCGCAGCCATCGGAGCCTGTGGGCAGAGTGGGGGCGGGACCCGAGAGCGACGGGCGAGGGGACCTGCGCAAAACCGTCAACCTGCCGCCGCTGTCCCTTAGACCTGCCACTGTTCAGCGGAAGGAACCCTCCCCTAGCGCCTTTGGGCTTTCTCGCCAAACAAAGCGCTCCCAAAGCTCTCAAGATCTGCATGCACTCAAGGGCTGCTAAAATGACCGCCACTGAAGCGATACCGGAAGTCCCGCCCAGACCCGTTGGCCTAAAAGCGGAAGCGACGCTTTTCTCAGCGCTGATTGGCTCAGCTTCCTTGCAGCTGGAGACAGAGCCTTGTGGGTAATGTAGTCGTCCCTGGTTCCCAGGGGTTGGGAAGGATGCTGCGGCCCAGAGTGACCCCGAACAAAGGCCAAGCGGCCGCGCTGGGGGCGCTGGGAAACGGCATCGCCAGCCCAGGAGAGGGCTGGGCCTTGTCGCTCCTTAACGGGGCTGCTGGTCGATTTCTGTGGTCCCGTCGCGGCTGAGCGCCCAGGTGATTACAGGCGTTGATTCAGGCTCAGGGAGCCGAAGCCCGATTCACACGGACGCGTACTCCACAGGGCCGCCCTGCGGGAGCGAAGAAGCCTCGTCCCCCCTCACGTGCAGGGTCGAGGCGTTCAGTCCGTGCGGGCCGAGGCGGTTCCGTGAAAGGCAGGAGCCACCTAGGTGTCGCGCTCTGCCAGGTGTTCCAGAAGGCCACGTGGCGGCCTCGCCCCTTGCCGCACCTGCTCAGACCTGAGCCTACGACTGTCCCAGATGCGGAAGGCGGGGCCGAGATGTCCCAGGGGCAGAGGTGCTGAGCGGCTCTACCCCGGGGGAGGTCTGGGGACCGGACAGCTGGGGAGGTCCCGGAGCGGCGGAGGAAAGCTCCTCTGCTTCCCTGAGTCCCCTCCTGGGGGGCCTGGGAGCCGCTCCTGCGTTTTCCGACGCCCCCGCCACCGCCCCTCGGCTGAAAACTGGGTCCAGATGAGCCTTGAGCCCCGCTGAGGAAGTCTCCTACTTCGCCTCCCACACCGGCTGGGACCATCTCCAACCGCCCTCAGGGCAATAGGGAAGCAGGCGGGTTCCCAGGGCGCCCCACGCGGTGGCGTAGTAGGAGCGAGGCTTCTGGAGCCCACAGATGGGATTTAGTCCCCCCAGGGGAAGTCCATGCTCTGCCTTACAGCAGCTGGTACAGGCTTCCGGGGGCACCCTGAGACCAGGCCTGTAGGGATACTCATAATGGCCTCCGCGAAGGTGCAGGTATAACCGCTGGACCAGTCTCATCTGGCCATGCTCTGTTGGTAACAGAATGTTCAGTTCTTCTGCAGGCACAGAGCTAAAGAGTTGCAAGTTACACAGCTAGAGAATGTGAAGGAAAGGAAATGTCAGGCCGGCGCGGTGGCTCACGCCTGTAATCCAAGCACTAGGAGGCTGAGATGGAAGGATCTCTTGGGCAGCACAGCCAGACCCCCCTCCACAAAAAAGTAAAAATTATCTGGGTGTGGTGGTGCACCTGTAATCCTAGCTACTCAGGAGGCTGAGGCAGGAGGATTACTTAAGTCCAGGAGTATGAAGATCTGGTGTCCACACTAAGTTCAGCATCAATAAGGTGACCTCTGGGAAGTAGGGGACCACCACGTTGCCTAAAGAGGAGTGAACTGGCCCAGGTTAGAAATGGAGCAGATAAAAACTCCCATGCTGCTCAGTAGTAGGATCACACCTGTGAATAGCCACTGCACTCTCACCTGGTCTTATTTTTTAAAAAGATAATTTAAAATGTGTTTTTTTGTTTTTTTTTTTTTTTTGAGACGCAGTTTCGCTCTTGTTACCCAGGCTGGAGTGCAATGGCGCCATCTCGGCTCACCGCAACCTCCGCCTCCTGGGTTCAGGCAATTCTCCTGTCTCAGCCTCCTGAGTAGCTGGGATTATAGGCACGTGCCACCATGCCCAGCTAATTTTTTGTATTTTTAGTAGAGACGGTGTTTCACCATGTTGACCAGGATGGTCTCGATCTCTTGACCTCGTGATCCGCCCACCTCGGCCACCCAAAGTGCTGGGATTACAGGCTTGAGCCACCGCGCCCGGCTAAAATGTATTTTTAAATTTAAAAACAAAAGTGAAATATTCAATTCCTTGGTTATTATTATTTGTAACCCCAAAAATAAAGTAAAAGAGGGTGCTGGGACAGACTTTAGTGCTAGGTGAGGTTACCAAGAAGGTAGCCAGAGTAACCAATTTGGGGGCAGTATGTAGTTTTCTTTCGTTTTGTTTTTTGAGACAGAATCTCCCTCTGTTGCCTAGGCTACAGTGCAGTGGCACGATCTCGTCTCACTGCAACCTCCATCTCCTAGGTTCAAGCGATTCTCCTGCCTCAGCCTCCTGAGTTGCTGGGATTACAGGCACTCGCCATCACGCATGGCTAATTTTTTTGTATTTTTAGTAGAGATGGTGTTTCACCATGTTAGCCAGGCTGATTTTGAACTCCTGACCTCAAGTGATCCGCCCACCTGGACTTCCCAAAGTGCTAGGATTACAGGCATGAGCCACCATGCCTGGCCAGCAGTATCTAGTCTCCAATGCTGCAGAGTGGAGAGCCTGTTTGGATTGATGCAGGACCCATAGCTCACTATTGAACAATAGCAGATGGGTATATATAATTATTGAGGGAACAGCCAGCCTGGTGGACTAGATAAAAGGCACTATAATATCGGTGTACCCTGAGAAAGGGTCTAACTCCACCTATAAATGCTAATTGGGGCCCTCAGCGAAACAGAGTCTCAGGGAAGCAGAGTCGCTTTCCTCGGCGGCTCCTGAGGTGACATCCCCCGTGGTGGAGTTGCCCAGCACCTTGGCTCTGGGACATCTCGGCCCTGCCTCCCGCATCTGGGGACAGTCAAGGGGCTCAGGTCTCAGCAGGAGCGGCAAGGGGCGAGGCTGCCACGTGGCCTTCCAGAACACCTGCGCAGAGCGGGATACCTAGGTGGCCCCTGTCTTTCACAGAACCTCCTCGGCCCGCAAGGCCTTGAAGGCCTCGACCCTGAACGTGAGGGGGAGGAGGCTTCTGCGCTCCCGCAGGGCGGCCCTGTGGAGTACGAGTCCGTGTGGATCTGGCCTCGGCTTCCTGAGCCTGAATCAATGCCTCTAATCAACGCCCTGAGCTTCCTGAGCCTCTGAATCAACACCCCATATGATGCAGCTGATATACTTTATGTGCTAGCTTTGTGGGACTGGCTTATGACTACTGAGATATTTATTTTTTAAATATTCTCATTACCTAGATCATGTTAAATGCTGTGATTAAGGAGGTCCATCTACATGGGCACCCCATGTGATGTTATTTCTGCAGAATCAAACAACAGTTTGAGAAGCCTTATCAAATTTGCCGTTTCAGCTTCCTCTCCTGATCTTTCAGATCCTAATAAAAACATCAGGTTAATTAACAAGATAATTGGGGAAAGGCAAAAAACAGAGTGAAAGTATTCATCCCAGGAGGGTGAAAGTTTTTAAATGGTTATTAAGAAATAAGGTGAATAAAGAGAACATTGATGGGTTGAAACTAAGAGGAAAAACAAAGGGGAAAGTCATGGGACTCATCTCAGCAGGGTGAAAATATTTAGTTGCTAAGAAATGGAATGGACAGGCACAGTGTCTCATGCCTATAATGCCAGCACTTTGGGAGGTCAAGGTAGGAGGATTTCTTGAGTCCAGGAGTTAAAGATCAGGCTGAGCAACACAATGAGACCTTGGCTCTACAAAATAAATAAAAATTAGCTGGGTGTGGTGGCACATACCTGTGGTCCCAGCTACTTAGGAAGCTGAGGCGGGAGGATCACTTGAGCTCAGGAGTTCAAAGCTGTAGTGAGCTATGATTACACTACTGCATTTCAGCCTGGGTGATAGAGCGAGCCCCTATCTAAAAATAAATAAATAAAAATAAGAAATGGAATGAATAAAATGGATATTGATGAGGTGAAGACAAAGATCTTAACAGAACACCGTCGAAGGTTGGGTGGACCAAAGGAAGCCCTTGCTGACCCTCAACAGTAAAGAGCCTCAAACCGGTTTACTGTATTTTCCACAATTAGGAAAAATTTTTGAAAGCTGGAAGGCAGAGACTACCATGAGAAATCTCATCTGAAGTTGCCTGGACCAATAGTTACACAGATTAATCAAGATAAAGATTGACAAAAGAGCCGGGTCCTTTGGCTAGGGACCCAAAGCCTTGTGCACAACAGAGGGTAAAATGGTCTTGGGGAGAAGAAAATAAGTTCCTCGAACTAGAACATAAAATGTAAGGGCTGATTGGATTATGAAAATTGGTATATTTGAAACATTTCTTGTGAAGTGGTTGTATCTCACCATGGAAATGAACATTGTATCTGACTAGTGCCATAAAACAGAAAGTACATAAATCTGCTCTTTAAACAATGTTAAACAATGTTAATTGGACATGCTAAATAGGAGCCAGTAAGATTCCTCAAGCCCACACAGTGCATAGTGGAAACAATAGTGCTGGTAGGGACAAATTCTTCATTTAAAAGCCTTTTATGGAGTATTTACTGGGGCTTATGGCAGAGGCCTAGGCAAGCCTCCCAGCAACAACTACTGAGATTTTGGTCTAGAGAATTTCCACTTCAGGGGCATTTACAACCTTGCTATTGGACATTAATTGAACCTACCCCTATGAATGAAGGACATAAAACGACGTCAAAACCTGAAATACTTGGTTTTGGGTGATGTCAGAGAAATGCTGAAATGGGGATGGCAGTGCCGAGAAATGGTCCATAATAAAATGAAAATGGTTTCTACAGGATGGTGGTAGTTGAGAAATGAAAGGAGGGAGCCTCTTTACCTCAGAACTGATTCTGGAACTGTGTGAGATGCTGCTGGATTCTACTGACACTTGGACAGTGTACTATGAATAGCTTTCAACTGACCAAGAAAGAGCTACTTGATTTACAGACTTTTCTTTCTTTCTTTTTCCTTCTAGGGCTGATAGCAGGAGAAGATATTAGTTTCAAAGTGAATGTACAACATCCTGTTTGGAAGACTGCTACATTGATCAAAGAAGGTAAAAACCGATCAGCTGGGTGGGCCGAATTGTATGCTGTTTTTCTAATAGTAATGGAAGAACTGAATAGTGGTGGAAGTCCCTGTGTTTGGGTTTTTCCTGACTCATGGGCAATGCCCAGTGGCCTAGCCACTTAGTCAGAAGGGCAATGAAAACATGGACACTTAAAGGGATGCCTATATGGAACACAGCGCTATGGAGATTTGGGAGCTGCATTAAAGTAGAACAAATGAATGCTCATCAGAAGAACTCTCTCCTGTGGCGTCCTAATTAGGGAAAAGGAGTCAGGCTAATGAGCCCAAGAGAAAGTCAAGAGATAAAGCAAATAAGCTATAAATCTGTTTTTCTTTGTGGTCCAGGACATATGGCCCAAGACATATATGGCCCTCCTGCTCAGATAACATACATAACTCACAAACTTCCTGCTTACCATCAAATGCCTCAATTCATCAAACACTCCAGCTGACTAAAGAAAGCAAATTAAGCTCCCTGCTGCCTTGGCATTACCAAGCTGCCCAAGTTCTATTCTATAAAATCTCCAGCAAGCCCTTGTTTCTCTGCAGTCTGCTTCTCTCTTGTAGGCTGCCCATTGCCTCCTCATAAGTATTTTTCTACTTTCTCTAATAAAACTGCTTTTCTCTGCCTACACCTGTCTTGGTAAATACTTTTACCCCTGTGCCACTGGCCCAGAGAATCATTGCTCCCCTATGACAGTTTCCAGGTTCAGAAGGTAACTGATATCAACAAGCAGATATCCTTGTGTGCTCCCTTGAGGTGGCCACCTGAGTGCATAAAATGAGTGGGTATGGGGAGACTACAGTAGTGCAGAGATGGGCTGAATCTAGACATTTTCCTCTTGCATTCTTTCAGGCATATAATATCAGTGAAAACTGGTTTCTCAGCAAGAGAGATAGAGACTGCTGATGGCTGTGGGGCAGATTCCCTTATGGTAAGGCCCTGAACACATCTGGCAAGTGAGACTGATGCTGGTAGCTCTGAGGGACTAAAAATGAGTCTTGACAAAAATAGACACTGACTCTGGAGTGGGCTTTCTTTTCTTTTTTAAAAATGGGTTTCACCATGTTGGCCAGGCTGGTCTCAAACTTCTGACCTCAAATGATCCACCCACCTCAGCATCCCAAAGTACTGGGATTACAGGCGTGAGCCACCACGCCCGGCTGGAGTGGGCTTTCTTACCCAATGGAAGATGAAAATGCCCAATGTGCCACAAAGAAAAAAAAACAAAACAGAATCCAAAATATTGCATAGATTTGGATGGCCAACCATCATTTCTACAGACCAAGAAACACACTTCATAGCCCAAAATATCCAATAATGGGCAGAGATAGCTTCCTCAGAGTAATAGTTTGATAAAGTATAACAGATAATTGATACATTGGTTGTCTAAGCAAAAAGGGGTCATACACCTTCACAGTTGTGGGCTCACACTAGAGCATTCTTTCATGCATTTCCACTGATCAGAAAACCCACACCACTATCTCACTGAGGCCATAATGTTTAACCATGCCTTTTACTTAAAGAATTCTAGGCCTCAGGAAACCCAATTATCAAACCAAGGCTGCAGAGTGTTCTGCCTCAAGAAGGAATGCTGAACAATTGACTTTAAGCCTTCTTGCCACTGGCCAGACCACCAGGTGGTCCAGTACTCAAGATAACATTACAACCAGATATGCTGACGTGCATTGACTGCCTATCATGTGCTTTGCCCAGCCAAACCTGCTAACCTTACCTCTGATGTCAACCCCTGTGCTTTGCCTAATAAAAAATCCCACCGGCTTTTTCAGGCAGTCAGCTGGAGGATCCCTGTGACTATACTGTTTTCCATGCACTGGAGCATAAGCCCCCAAATAAAAGCCTTGTCTGGGAAATTTCTTTGACCATACATTAATTTTAATTACATGGGAAGCCAAAGAGCATGTGGTCTGTGACAGTATGACTGTGCAATTCTTGCCAAGGGAAGAGTACACTGGTAATAACAACTATATATATATATATATTTTATTTTTTATTTTTTTCTCAAAGCACCTCAAAAATTTTTTTTTGCCCTTCCCTACCTGATGTAGTAGAACTTGGACCAGGGATGCAACTACAAGTACTGGATGCAAGGACGGTTTATAAGCAAGAAATTGTAACTGTGTTTGTAAATCTTATGTTACAATTCCTAAAGGCCTGATGGGGTGGGTTTTGCCTTCACCCCATCTAGCAATATTGGGGCTAAGGGTAAATGCAGCTAAATTGCCTGATGTTAAAAATGGTTGTGTAACCCTCCACCATGTGAAAGGGAATGCACTGAGGGGGAGAAACTTGCTATCAACAATCTGGACCAGCGCCGGGCGTGGTGGCTCAAGCCTGTAATCCCAGCACTTTGGGAGGCCGAGGCGGGTGGATCACGAGGTCAAGAAATCGAGACCATCCTGGTCAACACGGTGAAACCCCGTCTCTACTAAAA
>NW_016107732.1:757245-763697 GCF_001604975.1 Cebus imitator | reverse complement strand
TGGGATTACAGGCTTGAGCCACCGCGCCCGGGCCCCTTTATCTCTTTAAAGTATTTGCTTAGGTATCAACTTCCCTATCATCTCTATTATGGATATCTTAGTGTTGCAATCCTTCCTTACTGCCTCAACTTTTCATCATCATGTTCTGCTCTTTTTTCTTTTTCATAGGCTAACAAATTATAACTTATTTTTATTTAATGTTGTACATTTCCCTCTACTAGAAGTTAGGTTCTATGTTTTGTGCACTGATGGTACAGCATAGCTACCAAAGGGCCCAACCAACACTGGAACTTCAATACATGTCTTGGAGAACACTTAATGAGTATGACATCATAGATTTCTGTTCATTTGAACCACCCAACTATTCTTTCTGTCTCTATTTATTTACTAATCTCTTTTCAATTTCAGTATCCTCAATGAACTCAAGTATATGAAAGAATCATATTTTGAGTCAGACTTTAAAATGATTAATAATCATGGATAATGAGGTGCTCAGTTTTTATCTCTTCACTTATTAGATCTCAATGTTTTCTGCTCTGCTCAGAGTTTCTCAAGATTTAAAAAAAATGTTTCACAGGAAAGTGGTTCTTCAGCTGTTTCTGCAGTTATTTACAGAAAACTTTATAATTGAAATTAATTACCTTCAGTAATGTGTATAATACACAAATATTTTTCAAATGTGTTCTCAACTCCCTGTGCACATAATGTCACTGAAGTTACAGGTGAAATGATAATTACTTCCCAGCAAGGAGCTGAGATCATGGAGTCTCAAACCTTTATCTCAGGGTCAGATGTCATCTTTGTACATCTGCACAGATGTTGCTCCAGCACCCACTGACCTGATTGCAAATGTGATTTTGTAGGTGTCTATTTTTTTCAGCTAAGTATCAGATTTACAGGAGAATTATATCACAGAAAATCCAGTAAAAAACCCACAAACATACATACATATTGTATATGTTTTCTGTGATTGAACACAAACATATTTTGTTATATAGTGAGAAATGACACTTTTTGAGAACATCTAATCTACACCAACCCTTGTGTCCACCTGCTTTAGGGGTGCCTGACATTTCTTTCCTCACGGTGAGGACTCTGGAAATCTTCCACTGTTAATGATAAAAAAAAAAAAATGCTGAACTTCACAGCATTCACTCTAAAGACTTCACATTGCAGACATGTGCCTAGCACTTAGACAAGGATGTTAAGCTCCCAGCTCTGAGTAGTTAGCTGCCTGGCATCTGAGTGACAGTTGCTGACATGCACATTTGGCTTTGCTGTATTTTATTGTGAGCATGTTGTGCTAAATAGCATCTGAAATGAGACAGCTCAAAAGTTTCTGTCATCAGTAAAAGACAGTTAACATTTATTATCTCCAATATAGTATAGAGCACTGAAAGACTAATCTTATTCCTCATTTAAGGAAAATAAATGCACATTTAAAAGACAGTGTGGCTATTAAGTGTGAGGCTTAGAGGAGAATAAAAGGAATTATGAGAGACTACAGTAGTCTAAAGGTAGTAATATTACCCAGGCATGTAGCCAGATATTAAAAATGCCTTGCTATTCTACTTCTTCTATTTACTCTTTCTGCCTTCCAAGATGTGTTTTTACCAAACTAAAAAGAACAAAAACAATAAAATAAAATGTTGACTGGAGAATTCTTTTAACTAGCAGGTTTACCTCCCTCTCTCTGAGAGCAGGAGTCACTTAATTTAAATCCTCCCTGTATCTCCACAAAATCCTGTGATAAGGGAAATATCATGAACCTTTATTTTTGAATTAAGATAATAAAATAACAATATGCTCAATAATATGCTCAATTCATACATTTACAAGCTCTAAAAGTGAATTACTTAAGAAAGCTTTATTTCACATACCATGTGCCTATGTCTTTTAGATTTAAATTCAGTTCAGAATATTTATTCCAAAACATTTATGAGTCTTTCTCTTTCCCCTTCACTGTCCTAATTTTATTACTTATTTTTTCTTCTATTAGTTATGCTTAAATTTCTTTTTAGTATGAAGTGGTATCTTACAAATTATACAATGTTAAATTTGAATTTAAAGACTATAAATTTCAATATAAAATTCTTAAGAAACCAATGTCTGTATAAATGTAACACAGATATTCACTCTAACACCTAGAGAGGTAATACTGCTTGGTGAGGATCCCTCCAGGCCAGTATGTATTCATTCACTTAGTTCTCTCTTAACTCACATCTGCTTGGTTTATTGCTGAGTACATTAATCTTTGGCTTTCTCTTGTGAAATATAGTAATCAGTGTCTATGGGATATGCATGATCATGGCTAGTAAGATATTCACATTTTCCCACTACCTACCACAAGGTTCTCTCATCACTGGTCTAGTAGTTTGAGCAAAAATGATGTGTCTCCCTCAAACTTACATTCAAATAATTCTCTTTATTTCAATTATGGAAATATGGTTGTAAAATTTTTATAAAGGGCTTAATTTACTCAACATTTAAATTGCATTTTTTTTCTGGAAAACAAAATTGGAAAAGATACATAAAACTGTATATATTTAGCATTCTAAATGGTTTCCAAAAAACCATGGAACTTGCAGATATTTTGTATTTCTTTTTACGTTAAGTCAGATGTGGCCACAAGATAGGACACAGGACAGGTGCAATTAAAAAAATTTTTTTATGGGGGGTGGGAAGCTGGGGAGAGATAGCAAGGGGAGAAATGCCAGATATAGGTGATGGGGAGGAAGGCAGCAAATCACACTCCCATGTGTGTTCCTATGCAACAATTTTGCATGTTCTTCACATGTACCCCAAAACCTAAAATGCAATAAAATAAATAAATGGGAAAAAAAAATTTTTTTTAGACATGGAGTCTCTATATGTTGCCCAAACCAATCTGGACTCTAATTGAGTTCAAGGGATCATCCCACCTTAGCCTCTAAGAGGAGCTGAGATTACATGCATGAGCCGCAGTGTCTGGCTTTTTTTTAATAAAGTGTACATATTTTTAAAATAGTGACAAGGTCTTGCTATTTCACTGGCTCTTCACATGTAGTACCATGGCCATTGTAGCTTCTAACTCCTGTGCTCCAGCAACCTTCCTACCTGAGGCACTCAAGTGGCTGGCATGACAAGGGTAGAGATACAAGTTTATTATGTTTTTGGGTTTTTTTGTCTTGTTTTTTAAAATTTTACTTTAAGTTCTGGGGTACATGTACAGATCTTGCAGTATTGTTACATAGGTATACACATGCCATAGTGGTGGCTGCCTCCATCCCCACCCCATCTCCTGTTGCCTACATTAGGTATTTCTCTTAATGTTATCCCTCCCCAATCTCCCCAGCCGTTATCCCTCCCCTAGCCCCCTACTACCCAAAAGACCCCAATGTGTGATGTTCCCCTCCCTGTGTCCATGTGTTGTTGGGTTTTTTTTTGAGACAGAGTCTCGCTCCATCTCCAGGCTGGAGTGCAATGGTGGGATCTTGGCTCACGGCAACCTCCGCTGCCTGGGTTCAAGCGATTCTCCTGCCTCAGCCTCCTGAGTAGCTGGCATTATGGGTGCGTGCCACCATGCCCAGCTAATTTTTGCATTTTTAGTAGAGACAGGGTTTTACCATGTTGGCCAGGATGGTCTCGATCTCTGGACCTCATGGTCTCGATCTCTTGACCTTATGATCTCAGCCTCCCAAAATGCTGGGATTACAGGCATGAGTCACTGCACCCGCCCTATGTTTTGTTTTTCAGTTAGAAATTGTAGTAATTATTATACCCTTTACATAGTAAGGGCAATTATTTTGATTACTCATTTTAAAACAATCTTCTAGAAATCTTGTATACTTTTGATATTAGTAAAAGAATTTTGGATGTGTTAATATTTCCATTGGATCTTATTCAATAACTACTTATTAGTGTGCATTAAATTAGTAACATTTTAAACATTTCCATATAGAACAAGTTTCTTTGCTATTATTTAAAATGAATCCTATGATGTAAATGTCATCTTTAGTTTTCATTCAATGTGTTTTATTATTATTTAATTTTAATGTCATTTTCCAAAATTTCATTGTCTTTAATGTATGTTCACTTACACGTTTAAGCAGATGATTGCCTATATAAAGGGGAAACTGGCTATATTGATTTGTGACTAAATTATATTATTGATCCTACTGACATTTTATGTGTTTCTAGAGTGTTATCACCATGCTAGGAAGAAGGTGACTCAATAAGGTGCTCTCCTGAGTGGTGGTTTTTTTCCTTCCCTATTTGAAAACATCCACGTACTTCATCATTCAATACTGAAACATCATTGAAACTGGAAGAAGGAATTTTTCTCATGAGGAAGTCTCTCTAAATTTCACTGAATTTATTTTTTAATTTTATTTTGCATCTCTATCATTACCCATGGTATAAAATGTTTTTATGTGACATCCACAGGTCTCATCCCAGCAAGGCCAGTTTTGTGTGACTGAACAGAAATTTCTCAATGTGAAACAGTCTATAGAGATATAGGTAGGAGAACTGGTTGATACTTTCCATTTATCAGTTTTTAGAATAATGAGTAGTTTCCCAAACACCTCCCAGCATTAACCTTAGCAGTTATTTTTATCTATCACTTCTGCCATATACATTTTGGTTTATCTTTTGGAGTTATTATTGTAACAATATTGTGCAATAGTAGCTCCTGCAGGTGAAATCCTGTGATCCCATGATCACTTAAATTGCATTCAGCATTATGACAGTTTCCCTGATTCCTTTTTTTGACTAGAGGTTTCAAGAGAATTGTGGAAAGTCCCTGCCCCATGTATGGAATTCTGAAATAAAGTTGTTTTATTTTCTCTCCCCATCCACTTTCTTATATTGAGAAAGTATATTAAGAGTCAAAAAACTGGGTGATAGAATTAGGCACTGTTTTATGATTATTCATAATTTCTAGATTTTTTCCACTGTAAAGAGAGAAGAAATAGATGTATATTTAGAATTAAATATTATATAAGTTAATACTGATTATTTCTAACAAATGGAGGTTGTAGAGTTTTATTCAAAATCTTTAATTATATAGATGGAGTCTTACTTTGTTACCCAGTCTGGAGTGCAGTGGCATGATCTCAGTTCACTCAACTTCTACCTCCCAGGTCCAAGTGATTCTCCCACCCTAGCCTCCCAGGTAGCTCGGACAACAGGTGTGTACCACCGTATCTGGCTAATTTTTTTTTTTTTTTTTTTTGAGACGGAGTTTCGCTCTTGTTACCCAGGCTGGAGTGCAATGGCGCGATCTCGGCTCACCGCAACCTCCGCCTCCTGGGTTCAGGCAATTCTCCTGCCTCAGCCTCCTGAGTCGCTGGGATTACAGGCACGCGCCACCATGCCCAGCTAATTTTTTGTATTTTTAGTAGAGACGGGGTTTCACCATGTTGACCAGGATGGTCTCGATCTCTTGACCTCGTGATCCACCCGCCTCGGCCTCCCAAAGTGCTGGGATTACAGGCTTGAGCCTCCTTGTTGGCCAGGCTGGTCTCAAACTACTGACCTCAAGTGATCTGCCTGTCTTGGTCTCCCAAAGTGCTGGGATTACAGGCATAAGCCACTGTTCCCAGCCTTTAGTTTCATATTTATATTTACTTTTTCTTTCATAGAAAGCATTATTTCCATTTACATTACTATATTTACTTCAAAAACACCATATCAATAATTGTAGTAAAATATACAGACAAGTTTAAGATTTCTTTGCAGCTAGTTTTGCCTTAAGATATCCTTCTAGGAATATGCAGTCAAAACTTTGTATTTTCCATTTACTTGAAATAATTCATTTTCTTATAGCCACCAACTGGACATCCAATCATTTTTTAACCTTTAAATGTTATGTTTTTAAAACATTTAATTTGGCTTAATACTGTTTAATAATTACGTGAAATATTTATTTTAGAAAACATTATAACATAATTTTTTCCTAAAAGTCTAGCTTAAGTTCTGCCCCATCCTCTATATATTCTGAGCCTATATTTTTATTCCTTCACATACATGCAACAACCTTAGCATATTCTACACGGTTCTTTACCTAGCTTTTCATTTCAGAAAGCATCCATTAGGTAACTAGTTCAGAGTATAGACAGCCTCCTCATTCAAATTACAGGCGCAGAAAGTTATGTTGTGCAGATGGACCATAAAGCATTCACTTGGTTTTTGTAGACAGACATTTAAACTGTTTCCACATAGAAATTTCAAGAGTAGCTTTGGTATCCATAAGCACACATGCTTAGGGCCCACTTGAATTAGGAAAATACGTGTTAGGTTAGTACTGGAGTTTATTGGGCATGGTATGATAATTTATTTCTTTTTTTTTCTTTCTGTTTTTAAAAAAGAGACAGGGTCGGGCCAGGCGCGGTGGCTCAAGCCTGTAATCCCAGCACTTTGGGAGGCCGAGGCGGGTGGATCACGAGGTCAAGAGATCGAGACCATCCTGG
>NW_016107732.1:753632-756015 GCF_001604975.1 Cebus imitator | reverse complement strand
TGGGTTCAGGCAATTCTCCTGCCTCAGCCTCCTGAGTAGCTGGGATTACAGGCATGTGCCACCATGCCCAGCTGATTTTTTGTATTTTTAGTAGAGACGGGGTTTCACTATGTTGACCAGGATGGTCTCGATCTCTTGACCTCGTGATCCACCCGCCTCGGCCTCCCAAAGTGCTGGGATTACAGGCTTGAGCCACCTCGCCCGGCCCTCATTATTGTTATATATCATAATTTTCTTTGTTCATTTTATGCCATTTGTATCATCTCTACACCATTTTGTTTCTTATTTTTACATTCGTCAGGTTTAAGTAAAACACTGCATTACCAGTACAACTTGTTTAATATTTGCAAAACATACAAAATTACAAAATACAGGTGCATACAAAAATACAAAATACGGGTGTAAAAAATACCATAGGAAACATTTTCCCAATTGCAAAACATATCAAAATATATAAACATGTATGAAACATTTTATTGGCCGCTGGTGCTTGGCTGCAGATCGTTGATGTCATCATCTGAGGCAGCAATTGGGGTTACCGGAGTTGGTTTTTTCATAAACATGGTGAGCTTTGTCTGAATTGTATGTTTCTTTTTTTCTACATAAATTTCACGATACGGACAAAACACATCGTGCGCCATCCGTTCAATCCTTGCAAATTGTTCGATGTTTGGGTCCATTGCTTTGAAATGTATAAGAAGTTTATTGGGAGGGGTTTGATGAAAAATATCCAAGACACAAAACACAAATTGCTGTACCGAGTCTGGGATAACAGTTGAAATGGTGCACGCGGAGATGGTAGTGCTGCCGTAAGCTGGTCCGCACGGTCGTACGCCCAGCTGGGCAACGTTTGCGCTGCGAGACGCAGAGCAGTCGTGGCTAGCGATTGTGGTCGTAAAGTCGAATGGTCGTAAGTCGATCAATACCTGTATAAAGTTTCTAGTCGTATTCACATTCTCTGCAATTGACTTTATGAGTTTGGGCCTCATGGTCTGGGCCAGTGGTTCCATGGTCCTTTTCCTGCACAGACACAAGCAGCGAGTTCAACACATTCACAGCAACAGACTCTCCTCCAGAGCTTCTCAAGAGGCCAGAGCCACATGCACCATTTTGATCTTTGTGAGCACCTTTCTTTCCTTTTACTCACTCTCCTCTCTTTTGCACATTTGGATGACTTTATTTGTTATTCCGGGTCAGTGGCTGGTGGACATCTCTATGATTTTGTCCTCATGTTTTCCAGCATTCAATCCCTTTGTGCTCATTCATGGTGTCACTTGATTCTCTGTGTTTTGTGCAGCCTGCTAGTCAAGGAAACGCCCTTTTCCCAGCTCACCCAGGGTGAAGGGTCCTCCTGGAGGAGGCATCGCCTGGGTGAAGCCACCCAGGAACTCTGCCCCAGGAACTTCTCGGCCCAGCCTCCTGCACCTGGGAACCATCAAAGGGCTCAGGGGAGGGGTGGCCAGAGGGCCTGGCCCCCAAGTGGCCTCTCGGACCAGCAGCCCTGAGACTGACCCTGATCTGTGGGTAGCTTCTGTCACCTACGGAACTGTTGAGGTCCCCAAAATGGCCTCAGATGCCTTGGCCCTGCACATGAGGAGGATGAGGCTCCTTCCCTCCCAGGGGGCAGGGCGGCCATGGTGTCCACCTGGCCTGTGGAGTGACACTTCAGAGTGGATCGGAGCCTTAGCTTCCTGAACCTGAATCAATGTCTCTAGCCACGTGGGTGCTCAGTCTGGTATGGGACCTTGGAAATCGGCCAGTGGCCTTTTTAAGGTGTGGCAAGACCCTGTCTGCCTGTTGATGGTGTTGTGCCTTTTCCTAGCACCCTCCCAGTGGCCGCTTGGATCTTGTGTCAGGGAGGGCACTGGAGCCCTGGTGTTGTATGTAAATTTTCAGTGCCACAAAGAAAAGTCAGCACTGGGACAAAAGATCTCAGGAAGGACTTCCTGCAGAAAGGGTACCCTCACCAGCAATCTTGCCAGGAGAGTACAACAAACAAAGAAAAAGCAGACATATTTATCCCTTATGCATTTGGGATTGTCCTTACTGCTGTATCTAATCTCCGCTGGTTAGAGCCAGGCCTCGCCATCTAAACTAAAACCCAATTGGCTAAAACTTAAAACTTTTCTAAACAGGTAAAAGCAATGGTGAAGAAAAAGCAAGTCCAAGTAAAGGAAGGGGCATAGGCTGCAAGCTGGGACATGCTTATTAGCACGTCCAGCACAGATATCTTGGTTAAAGTACAAGGACATAGAATATACCAGGTGCCTATAAACATATCTAACAGCCATTTAGGATAGGGCTTAACAAAGAGCTACTAGCAAAAAGCAAGAAGGCTTTGAAGAAAGTGTTTAAAACAAACTATTATTTCTTTTTTTTTTTT
>NW_016107732.1:742481-753482 GCF_001604975.1 Cebus imitator | reverse complement strand
TTTTTTGTATTTTTAGTAGAGACGGGGTTTCACCATGTTGACCAGGATGGTCTCGATCTCTTGACCTTGTGATCCACCCGCCTCGGCCTCCCAAAGTGCTGGGATTACAGTCTTGAGCCACCGCGCCCGGCCCAAACTATTATTTCTAACACTTATGATTATTCTTTAACAAGAATGGAAACTTGAAGATAACTTTTCTACTTCCCACACCTGGGCTTCCGAGAACTACATTACCCACAACGCCGAGCGCCAAGCTGCAAAGAGGAGGAGCCAATCAACGTTCAGGACCGGGCGTGTCGGTGGTTGTTGCACACAGTAAGGCGGGACTTCCGGCGCCATTCGGAGGTGCTCGTTTTGGTTGTTCTCTATTTTGGCCCACGCCTGAGTTAGGAACGCTGCGTCCGGCGCAGAGCAAGGATCGCCCAGCTGCGCGGCAGTCCGTGGGTCGCCGGCCCTGGTGGCAGCTGTGCCTGGGTTCCCGCCCCGGGTCGCCCGCCACTCCCGGCCCCGCTCTGCCCATAATCCGATGGCGGCGTCCGTGCTGAGGGCTCTGACTCCGGTGAGTGCTGCGTCCCCGCGAGCCTCACCTGCCCTCCCGCCCGAAATCGAACGCCCCGCGTGAGGGGCACCTGCTCGCGTCCGTGCAGCCCGGCCCCAGATGCCAGGACCCCGGACTCCCATTTACAGGCCTGGTGTCGTGGTTTGTGGAGGGTGTGGCAGGTGGAGGGACCGGTTTCTGTGAATGTTGTTGGGACAGCTGAGCCAGGAGCGTTCACGCTGGAATGGTAAAGTGAGGCTTGCTCTTCTCAAGAGGCTGGGAGCCATAGGTGGTTGTGAACAGAAAGGCGCATGGTCTGAGTTAGACTTCAGAAATTTCCTAAAGCTACTCAGAGTTAGAACAGCCTGGAAGGGGGATAACACCGGGAGGTTGAGTCCTTGTGCAAGGTCCCAGAGCAGGTAAGAATCACACTGAGGACCGCGGAGCTGAGTAGCAATGATAATTTTGTCATCACCAAGTCACCTGGCTCCAGGGCTGCTCAGGGAAACAAGGAGGCATGAGCCCATGGAGCTTTCAGCATAGTTACCTGCCTCTCACAGCCTTCCTCTTCCCGCAGGTACCCATGACTGCAGAAGCTAAATTTACAGGCTTCACACAGGTGAGTGAAGAGTATTTCGGGCCCTCACTGGTGCTGACCTGTTTTTG
The DNA here is from genome assembly GCF_001604975.1 of Cebus imitator. Classification (NCBI taxonomy): domain Eukaryota; kingdom Metazoa; phylum Chordata; class Mammalia; order Primates; family Cebidae; genus Cebus; species Cebus imitator. The sequence goes on along the minus strand of NW_016107732.1, from coordinate 752,278 downwards.
TCTCTGAGATTGTGTTCTGGGACTCTTCTCTTGGCACTCTTTTGGTCCTTGGTTCTAAGGAACCTGAACAAACATCAATCCCAGGGTCATACATCCAGGCTGGAGGCCGGTATAGAACGGCTCCTATTGCTGGAAACCAGTAATAGGAGTGTGGAAAGTTGTCTCAGGCTTAGATACCAGATGAGCAAGTGCTTTAAGGTCAGGCTGAGCTGGTTTAGGGAACTACAGCTTTTTTCTTTCTCATGGAAACTGAAAGCTGGGCTGCAGGAATCAGACCATAAATGGTTCTCAGATGTTGGCTGTTTTTTCTGGAGTGTGTCATGAGCAATGAGAGCTTGTGGGCAGAGGAGGTATGTGATGTGACCCAGGTCTCAGGTTCCCTGTGTGTGGCCAGGCTGAGAGAACAGGCTGAGTGTGAGCAATGAGTTAGGAAAATAGTGGAGAAGCCTGCTGCAGTAGTCCAGGTGAGTGTTACTGGTGACTGGACTTGTGTTGTGGCTGTGGAGGTAGTAGTTGGATTCTAGATCAGTTTTTTAAGTAGGAAGGTTTGGATTTTGAGATGTTGAAGGTGAGAGAACAGCAGGGTTCAGGGGCAAAGGCAAGGTGTTTGGGTTTAACAGCTGGAAATAGGGAAGCTCCACTAGCCAAGATTGTAAAGTTAGTAGTTGAGTCAGTTATCTCTGGAGATAATCAGAAGTTTTGTTTTGGAATATCTTTATTTTAAAAATTTTTTAAAAAATCATCTCAACATGCAAAGAACAGTTGGTTTAGACATCAAGTGGATAGTTTATCCTACAGGATTAGAACTGTGGGGAGGGATTCAGGATGGACACATTTAAAAGGTGGTGGCCACTATTTGCCTAGGAGCTTAGCTTGGGTCACAATTAGGAGGTGGAATCCTGATCACTCTGGTAATGCTATTAAGCAGCCCAGGAAAGGGAAGTTGGGGGTCACTACCGGATCTTCTGCTTGGGTACATCGTTGGTCATGGTGGGAGTCACAAAGACAGGTATGGGAGAGAGGTGGCCATGGTAAGGTGTGAGAGCAAGGATGATCTGGCAGGTGGCCAAGGCTCTAGGAAAAGAGTGGGCATGAGGTCAATGCCTGGAAATCATTGAGACAAAATGATACTGAGACCAGAATAGTGCTTACTCAGGGTTTTGTGGTAACCCTTGGGGTGTCAGGAATTTCAGGGAGGTAGAAGTTGAGGGGCACAAGTGGTCATCTGGGAAAATCACTGGGCCTGAGGTAGGGGTCCTCTGGGGCAGACTTTGAATGAGGGTTAACGGGAAAGGAAGGCTGTGACTGAAGAGAGGTCATCAAGTGCAGCACTAGTGAAAGAGGGCCATGGGTGTCAGATCCTCAGGTATTTCTGGGTGAGTGAGGATGTGGCAAGGGACAGAGTCAGGCAAGGAGGCCTTCAGAGCAGGATGGGGCTCTGAAGGCTGCCTTTGGCATTGGGGACCATTCAACCTCTGAGTATCACTGTACCCTGTTTCAATTTGCAAAGCACTTTCTGGATGTTTAATTCCAAGTATCGTGGGGATGCCAGAGAGATGCTTATGGTGTGGGGTGATGGGGTGGAAATAGCTATGGGAGTGATATTGTTTGAGAGTGTGTGCTCCAAAAAGTGATATGCATATGGAGAGAAAGTGTGAACTGAACACCCCATGGCAATGGCATTGAGGATATAAGAATGATGGCTAACCCCATATTTGTTTGTGTATGAGAGGCATAATCTTGGAAACCCCAGAAGAATTGTCTGACAAGACAAAATCCAACCCTATATGCTTGACCCAGAGTTTAAATGGCATTTCCTTGTCCACCTGCCTATTGGTACTGTGGGAAGACACAGTGATGATAGGACCATGAGGAGAAGGCAGGAATCGGGGCTTGGTGTCTCCTGAGATGGGGCTTAGGGATGAGGGTAAGCAGGGGAAGGATGCATGGGGGACATGAACTTGGGGTCCTAGGAGAGAATCTGATCATGGAAAGATCTATCCCCATTATGGCAGGGCTCTGTGACCTTGGAAGACGTGGCCATTTACTTCTCCCAGGAAGAATGGGGGCTCCTTGATGAGGCTCAGAGGCTCCTGTACCGCGATGTGATGCTGGAGAACTTTGCACTTTTAACCTCACTGGGTAAGGCCCTCACACCCACTCTCACGTCCTGGTCTTTGTCTATCCTCTTTTTCCCCAGAGGCAGCTCTGCCTTTTCCTTTGCCGGACTATGGGCTCTGCCGACTTCCCCACTGTCTTGGCATATGTGCTGTGGTGTAAGGAATGAAATTGTTGCACTCCTCGGTCAGCCCTGACATTTGCTGTCCCAAAGTGTGCAGGGATAGGTCTGAGTGTTAGGTGTCTTGAGTCAGCCTAATGCATCTCAGTTTACTTCTTCACTCCCTCCTTGGGTGGCTGTGTCCATATTCATGGCACTTTGTGTCTCAAGTTCTGCCTCCCACGTGACATTTCCTTTGACTGCCTATGTTAGGAATTTGCAGAATTTTCCTCATCAGTATTTACATGGAACATGAGCTGTTGTTGCCAGAACCTCCTTCAAGGATCTGTGTGACATTAATTTTCTTTCTTGTGTTCTCAAGGATGCTGACTTGCTCTGGGCAACGATACTCACCTGTCCCAGCTTTCCCTTAGGACTTGCCTCATTCAACTCCCAAGTAGTGGCACATCTAGAGGTGCCAGGAAAGCCCTGGTTTTGGAAAGGGTGAAGATAGGAATATGGCTTCAGAGGAAGCCTGGCCTCAGTCAGTGGCACGTAGGTGAGGGCATGACATCCAGCCTGTTTTCTAATCTTACCAGTAACTTGCCCTGTGTCATCCAGTTTTGGTGCTAATACCACTGGACACACCTCATTTCTACCTTTTCTTTCTCTTCTTTGACACTTTGCTGACTTATTGCTTTATCTGGGACATCTGGCCTCATGCTGCCCCCATCTTTCTGCCTTCCAGGTGTTACCAGTTTCTCTGCACTGCCCCCCAGCATGTTTCCCAACACTGACCCACTCACAATATGTTGTGAGTTGTGCACATGCTATTAAATAGTTCTTGAACACAAGATGATCGCAATTGGAATCTCCCATTCAGTTCCAATTGCATTATATTGGGCCTGAGTAACACCAGCCCATGCACAGCATGCACATGTCAGCAGCCAACAAGATCCTGCCAAAGGATTTGGCAAAAGAGTAGATTGGGCCGGGCGCGGTGGCTCAAGCCTGTAATCCCAGCACTTTGGGAGGCCGAGGCGGGTGGATCACGAGGTCAAGAGATCGAGACCATCCTGGTCAACATGGTGAAACCCCGTCTCTACTAAAACTACAAAAAATTAGCTGGGCATGGTGGCACGTGCCTGTAATCCCAGCTACTCAGGAGGCTGAGGCAGGAGAATTGCCTGAACCCAGGAGGCAGAGGTTGCGGTGAGCCGAGATCGGGCCATTGCACTCCAGCCTGGGTAACAAGAGCGAAACTCCGTCTCAAAAAAAAAAAAAAGAGTAGATTGGAGACCCCAACTCTCCTTATGTGCTGCACCCCATCCTTATGTCCTGTGTTTGGTGAGGCCGCCCCAGTTTGTGATCTCTAGAGGCCCACTTCTGCCAAACAGCCCCTTTTTCATCCTGCTTTCAGGTCCTCCATATTGCTTCAAAGTAATACTGTGAATTCATTCCTTAATGTAGATGTGAAGGTGCTTCCCCTTTCATGTTTTAAAATGTACCCACAGGATTTCAATTAATGGAGGTGGTAGAGTAGTTAATGTCAATGACATAGGAATTTATCCCCTGCAGTAGCAAGAGCATGTGAACACCATGCCATGCAGGGCCACATGAGGAAGTGCTTAGTGGTCAGAAGGTAGAAGCAAGAGAGAAGGGAAAATATTAAGCCACAGCCTTAATTGGGGTTTTGCAGGTAACACAAGACATGATAAATTGTTTAGGATTGGGTAATTTGAGTAGTTTGCTTTGGGGCAAAGAGGCTCACTAGGCTTAGTTGCCTGCTTCCTGACCTTGGGATGGTTAGAGCAGAGGGATATTAGATCCTGAAGCATCCAAGTCACATAGAAAATGGGAGTATGGGCTCTGGATTGATTACTTTGTGTATTTGGTATGCTCCCTCCTGAGCCCCTTGCTATCTCTTAAGATTTGGCTCACTCTGGAAGCACCATTCTCTTTCCAGCCAGCAAAATTTTTTATTCTGTTTTGTTTTGTTTTTGAGACAGAATTTCGCTTTGTCTCCCAGGCTGGAGTGCAGTGGCATGATCTGGGCTCACTGCAACCTCCACCTCCTGGGTTCAAGCAATTCTTGTGCCTCAGCCTCTTGAGTACTGGGATTACAGGCGCCTGCTAACACGCCCAGCTAATTTTTTGTATTTTTAGTAGAGACAGGGTTTCACCATGTTGCCCAGGCTGGTCTTGAACTCCTGGGCTCAGGCCAACAGAGTTTTTAAGATATTGGAACATGAGTTATTCGGAAAAGCATTTTTTAAATGATTAATACACTCCCATCATAGTCAACATGCATTTCATCAACATTTCTCTGCTTTCAGTTTGTTGGCATGGGATAGAGGATGAAGAGACACCTGAGCAAAGTGTTTCTGTAAAAGGAGTACCTCAGGTCAGGACTCCAGAGGCAAGTCCCTCCATCCAGAAGACTCAATCCTGTGACATGTGTGTCCCATTCCTGACTGACATTTTGCACCTGACTGATTTGCCTGGGCAGAAATCATACTTGACTGGGGCATGTGCGGTCTTTCACCAGGATCAGAAGCATCATAGTGCAGAGAAACCCTTGGAAAGGGACATGGACAATGCCTCATTTGTGCAGTGCTGCCTATTCCGTGAGTCAGGAATGCCTTTCACCAGTAGTGAGGTTAGGAAGGACTTCCTAGCCCCATTGGGCCTTCTTCAGCCACAGGCCATTGCTAACTATGAGAAGCCAAACAAAATCAGCAAATGTGAGGAGGCCTTTCATGTTGGAATAAGTCATTACAAGTGGGGTGAATGCAGGAAAGATTCCAGGCACAAACACACTTTTGTTCACCCTAGAGTCTGCACTGGAAGAAGGTTTTATGAATCTAGCAAATGTGGGAAGGCCTGCTGCTGCGAGTGCTCCCTTGTTCAGCTCCAAAGAGTCCACCCTGGAGAAAAGCCTTATGAGTGCAGTGAATGTGGGAAATCTTTTAGCCAAACCTCTCATCTGAATGACCATCGGAGGATCCACACTGGAGAAAGGCCTTATGTGTGTGGTCAATGTGGGAAATCATTTAGCCAAAGAGCCACCCTCATTAAACATCACAGAGTTCACACTGGAGAAAGGCCTTATGAGTGTGGTGAATGTGGGAAATCTTTTAGCCAAAGTTCTAACCTTATTGAACATTGCAGAATTCACACTGGAGAAAGGCCTTATGAGTGTGATGAATGTGGAAAAGCCTTTGGGTCCAAATCCACTCTTGTTCGGCACCAGAGAACTCACACAGGAGAAAAGCCATATGAGTGTGGCGAATGTGGGAAATTATTCAGACAAAGCTTCAGCCTTGTTGTACACCAGAGAATTCACACTACAGCAAGGCCTTATGAGTGTGGCCAGTGTGGGAAATCATTTAGCTTAAAGTGTGGCCTCATTCAGCACCAGTTAATTCACAGTGGAGTTAGGCCCTTTGAGTGTGACCAGTGTGGAAAATCCTTTAGCCAAAGAACTATCCTTAATAAACACCACAAAGTTCACACTGCAGAAAGACCTTACATATGTGGGGAATGCGGGAAAGCTTTTATGTTCAGATCTAAACTTGTTCGGCACCAGAGAACTCACACCGGAGAAAGGCCTTTTGAGTGCAGTGAATGTGGGAAATTTTTTAGACAAAGCTATACCCTCGTTGAACACCAGAAAATTCACACTGGATTAAGGCCTTACGACTGTGGACAATGTGGAAAATCCTTTATCCAAAAGTCTAGCCTCATTCAACACCAGGTGGTTCACACTGGAGAAAGGCCATATGAGTGTGGCAAATGTGGGAAGTCCTTTACACAACACTCTGGCCTCATTCTCCACCGAAAATCTCACACTGTGGAGAGACCTCATGAAAGCAGCAAATGTGGAAAACTCTTTAGCCCAAGATCTAACATTGTGTAACTCCACACCTCAGAAGAGCCTTACACCTGCAGGGAATGTACCATCTCTTTCTTCAGTGTTACGGCTATAGAGAGCCTTTGTGAAGGAGCCATCTGCCTAAACCTCATACTTGTAGACCTCCAGATGGGTGAGACTCCCATGAGTTCCAGGCATGTGTGTCTTGCAGGAGCTCCTTTGTACATTCTAAACTGCTGGAAGCCTTTGCTGGAATTAAATCATTAGTCACCTTTGCATACTAAGGCAAGGCAGATAACCTGTGTTCTCCCATTGCTTGGAGGAAATTCCTTGAGCAGTCTGAGCCTTTAAGGGGAATTCATTCCTTTTTTTGACTGATTGCAGCATATATCTGACCAGCTTTGGCCAGAAGGGCCCAGCCTGGGTTCTGCTGGAAACTGATGTGGAAGGCCTCCCTTCATGGAAATTCTTGTTCTCACACAACATGTGGTAGTTTTTCCACCCTACAAGTCACCACCTGGTAACTGGCTACCTCACATTGCTCTAGTTTGTGTGGTAATAAAGGCCTTATTTAAAAATCTATGTGTAGTCTTAGGGTTTGGTTTGCTATATGAGGTGGCTGGAAAACACATTTGGGTTCTTACCTAAAAGAATGGACAGCTTTTTTGGGGCCCTAATATTGTTGACCTGTGCAGGAAAAGTAAAATTACAGAGAGTAATTCTCATTCTGGTTTTAGTCCAATTTGTCTTGCTGCCCAAGGCCTCCTAGGAAACAATGCAAGGATTTTATTGTCCTAATTTGTGGCCTGGATCCCTATACTTTCTCTGGACTAGAAGTCATCCTGAGGACAAGTAGGCTGTTATGACAGACTCCTGTGCTTTGGGGAATAAGATGGATTTGTTGCATTGTTGCCACAGGCTACAATGCCTAGCACTGTTGAGAGGAAGCTTTTTCCCAGCGTCTGCAAAGGAGTCATGTGCTCTGATGCCCATGATTCCATAGATGGTGATACTCAAGCTGATGGGAGCTAAGCATGGGACATAATTGGTACAGAAATTTTGGATATGATTAATAGAAAGTGGAGGAGCTAGTAGCAAAACAAATGTGCCTGTGGTAAAAGTGCATCTACACATCTAGCAACTGGCTGTGTCTTTATTTTCACAACACACACAATCTCCATGTACAAAGTGTGACATGTGGGCATAGCCTGGCTTGGAGGGAACAACTCCATTCTGCAGACATGATCATCATAGCATGGAGCCAGGCAAGCAATCTGGAGGCCTACATGGGATGGTACAATGTGAGTGCAGGAGGACATGGGGAAGTAGAGAATCAGAAGGAGCCTGAGTAGCAGAAACCTTAACTTGAAAATGACATCCCCCATCAGAGGCTTTACCCTCTGCCACAGTTACCCTATTTTCAGAGGCAGAGTCCCTCCCCCTTGTGCCCTATATGGAGCTCAACTCTCAGGTGTCCTGGCTCTCTGCACCTTTTCCAGTGACCAAGCAATAGTTCTAATATCCAACAGCCTGAGGTCAACTTGCTGCCTCTGACTTGCCAGGCATTGGTGCCTTTCAAGATCATGGTCCTGACTTTCACTTGATAGAAATGTGGGTATTTGGACCTGGCCCAGAGGACACTGCACCAAGATGTGAGGCTGGAGAACTGTGGGCTCTTGGTCTTGCTGGGTAAAGCTTTATTTCTGTCCCATGTGGGTGACCCTAGTCCTCCGATTTCATTCTCTTACGCATACTGCCTGGTGAGAAAGGCATCTCAAACCCTTCTCTTTCTAACCACAGGTCCTGCTGTATTCTGTTTTGGTCTCACATCCTTTTTTGCCTGGTCTCCCTGTGTCTACATTGGGGATCAACAAGGTAGAAATGGCCCTTTATTTATTTTTGAGACAGAGTCTCACTCTGTTGCCCAGGCTGGAGTGCAGTGGTGTGATCTGGGCTCACTGCAACCTCTGCCTCCCGCGTTCAAGTGATTTTCCTGCCTCCGGTTCCTGAGTAGCTGGGACTACAGGTGCCCACCACCATGCCTGGCTAATTTTTTTTTTTTATATTTAGTAGAGACGCAGTTTCACCATGTAGGCCAGGCTACTCTCGAACTCCTGACCTCGTGATCCGCCCACCTTGGCCTCCCAAAGTGCTGGGATTACAGAAGTGAGCCAACGCATCCAGCCTTAGAAACGGTCCTTTCTAAACACAAACCTTCACCCTAGTGCCCAGCACACACTGCCCTCTGTCTGAGGTGTTTATTCCAGAATTCAGGGGAGAAAACTTGATTGATCCAGCCTAGCTGGGTCAGGTGTCCCCAGAGACTGGTTAACAGGACTGTGGGTGGTGGACTGTTCTCAAAGAAGGGACTGAGTTAGGCAGCCCTCTAGGATAGCATGCCATCAGTATCCTCCAGGTATCTTAAATAACTTAAAAAGCTTTCTTTATTTTTTTTTTGAGACAGAGTCTCACTCTGTTGCCCAGGCTGGAGTGCAGTGGCATGATCTTGGTTCACCACAACCTCCAACTCCCAGGTTCAAATGATTCTCCTGCCTCAGTCTCCCAAGTAGTTGGGATTCCAGGCATGCACCACCACGCCCAGCTATTTTTTTGTATTTTTAGTAAAGATGAGTTTTTGCCATGTTGGCCAGGCTTGTCTCAAACTCCTGACCTCAGGTGATCCGCCCGCCTCGGCCTGCCAAAATGCTGGGATTACAGGTGTGAGCCACTGCATCTGGCCTATTTAATTTTTTTTTTTTGTTTTTTGAGACAAGGTCTCGCTTTGTCACCCAGGCTGGAGTGATCTCAGCTCACTGCACCCTATGCTTCCCAGGCTGAAGCGATCCTCCCACTGCAGCCTCCCAAGTAGCTGGAACCACAGGTGCACGCCACTACACCCAGTTAATTTTTTCTAGTAGAGACAGGGTTTTGCATGTTGCCAAAGATGGTCTCAAACTCTTGAGTTCAAGCAATCCACCCACCTTGACCTCCCAAAGTGCTGGGATTACAGGTGTGAGCCACCACACCTGGGCTCCAGCTAATTTTTAACAATTTTTTTGTAGAGATGGGGTCTCACTATGTTGCCCAAGCTGATCTCGAATAATAATAAGACATTTCAGGTATTGTATGATCTAGGTGTCCCAAATACAGTGGAAGTGTTTCTGTGTGTGATAGTTTTCCTGTAGCACAACCTTGGGACAGTACTTAGGAATGCTGTGTGGTGGTGTGTCAATCTGACATCCCTCAACACAGCCTGGATTCTCACATGGGTATAGCACGTTCACAACAGGAAATGTTGACAGACATGAGACACATAACTGGCATATGCAAAGCACACCAAGGACCTGTGTGACAGGATGGAGGTTCTGATACAGCAGATGTGGCCACACAATGCAACACAGAGATTTGTGAGAGATGTGATAGTGATAGAGATGCCCAATGCCTGGTGTTTGGGTCACTGGCACACATTATATTGCTGTTGCTGCAGCAAGCTCTGAATACCTAGGCTTTGCACATTCATGTTTGATCCTTATTAATTTCCAATACACACATACACAATTGCACAGTCACATTGTGTGTAACAGTGGAAGCACAGAATAGCTGGGAGAGAACAACCTCACCATCCTGCAGGTTGATGATACACTGATGAGGGTCACAACAGGGAGTTGGGTGCTGGTTTTGTTTTTTTTTTTTTTTTTTTTTTTT
>NW_016107732.1:738335-740899 GCF_001604975.1 Cebus imitator | reverse complement strand
AAAAAAAAAGTGTGCTTGGTAGTTGATGCCCCCTGACTGTGGCTAATTTGCCTTTTAAATGAGGGAGCATTTTCAGACTCACAGCCCTTGGCAGGTGCCATGAGATCACTGGGACTTGATAACATTTCTTTTTCATTTTGTTGTTTTGAGGGTAAATTTTCTTTTGTGTCAAATCAAACGGGTTTTCCCATTTACCAGAGCATTGCAAGGTGCTTTTTTCAAATCTATTTATATTAGGCCATTCTTGCATTGCTGTAAAGAAATACCTGAGACTGGATAATTTATGAGGTTGAATTGGCTCATGGTTCTGTAGGCTGTGCAGGAAGCATGGCACCACCAGCTGCTTCTGGGGAGCCCCCAGGAAACTTCTAATCATGGCAGAAGGTGAAGCACATGCAAACATGGCAGGAACAGGAACGAAAGAGAGAGAACGGAAGGAGATGCCACACACTTTTAAAAGACCAAATCTTGTGAAAACTCACTATATGGTGAAGACAGCACCATGCCATGACGGATCTGCCTCCATGACCTGCATACCTCTCAGCAGGCCCCACCTCCAGCAATGGAGATTACAATTCAACATGAGTTTTGGAAGGGGACAAGTATCCAAATTGCATCAGTATTTAAGGTAAATAAATAGTGGATCCTTTTGAACTGAAACCAGTAGTAACAATGGCCATCGCTAATGTCTCCTGACACTGACCACATTTCATGCCTGTTTCAGCCACTTTTCCTGGCCATTCATTTAAACTTCATGGGATCACTTTCCTTTCAAAGCAAAAAAATATATCAATAAAGTGAATCTCTTACAAAACTCAATTCAGAAGATGCTCCTTTGTTGTGAGGTGCCAATCTCTGTCCTCTTTGGTGATACAGGTGAGAGTAGAGGATAGTTAACATCTGTGAATTGTCCTTATTGGACCAATTACTTGTGTGGGCTTTCCAACTTTAAAATTTTTTAGCAGTTCCTAAAATGCCAGTTTCTAGGAATCACCAAATTTTCTCCTGTCATAGGCTTCTTTTTCCCTGAGTTCCCCACTCATATCCCCAGTCCTTTTCCAGGCTGCTGTGGCCACACAGAGGCTGTGAATCATTTCCTCCTTAGTGTAGCATGTGGGAATAAAATTTATGTATGCATCCTCTTGTTGAGGAATTTTTTACGTTATTGGTGTTTATAAATATTACTTCTATACGCATACCTGCCATATTTTCTGATGTATATATTCACAAGTTTCTCTTGAATAGAAATTCGTTTTGCATAAGCAGGTACATTATTAAATAAACTGTGATGCCAGGATATTCTCCAAAATGAATGTTACCAATTTAGACACCCAATAATATTTTACAAGATTTACCAAAGTTTTTTGAATTATGTGAATAGATATAGGGTCTCGCTATGTTGTCCAGGCTGGTCTCATACTCCTTGGCTTAGCAATCCTCCTACTTCAGCCTCCAAAAGTGCTAGGATTACAGATTTAAGCCATTGCACCAGGCCAGATTTACTAATTTCTGTAATTTTGGGACACTTGGCAATATCAGGCTGACTGAGTTTTGTCAATATAATTTTTACTTTAGTTTACGTTTTTCTTGGTTCCTTATACAATTAAATGTAATTTTCCTTTGTACATATTTGAGTTGATTTATTTTCCTCATTCATTTGTAAGTTACTTTTAAAACTTGATGTCATCTTCCTATGTGGCTTCTACCTCAATTTTGATGGTATTTCCTGAGAAACAGTGGCCCCTCATTTTAATGTGGTTGAATTTAATTTTAATTTTTTAACATTTTTTATTATTTTCATTTCAGAGACAGGGTCTTACTCTGTTACTCAGGCTGCAGTGCAGTAGCACAATCATAGCTCCCTGGCAGTCTTGAAGTCTTGGCCTCACTCTGTCCTCCCACCTCACCCTCCTGAGTTGCTGAGATTACAGGTGCATGCCACTGCGACTAGCTAATTAAAAAAAATTTTTTTTTTGTAGAGGTGGGGTCTCAGTATACTGCTCAGGCTGGTCTTGGACTTCTGACTTCAAGCAATTCACTCACCTTGGCCTCTTAATGTGCTGGGAGATTACATATTTTATAAAAGTGTTTGTATTTTATCCATATAATCCCTGGATTTCTATTTCACTTTCTGTCACTGAAATGGATACCTGGGAAACTAGTTCCAGTGGTTTTGATAGAGTCTGAGGTGGGGCAGGAAATGAAAATTTGTCACAAGTTCCCAGGCAAGATTGATACTGCTGGCACAGGGACCAGACTTTGGGGACCCAGAACTATTCCATCTTTATAAAAATGTATTATATAAAATTTTCTTGTGTCCATGTTTATATTCTATTCTGTGAGAGGCTTTTCATTCCATTGATTCATTTCTCCCAATATTTATAACCAGGAAATGGGTTGGTATTATTCATATAAAATAAATATAAATCCTTGTAATTAGAAAACTTACATCAGCCGGGCGCGGTGGCTCAAGCCTGTAATCCCAGCACTTTGGGAGGCCGAGGCGGGTGGATCACAAGGTCAAGAGATCAAGACCATCCTGGTCAACATGGTGAAACCCCGTC
>NW_016107732.1:703765-737326 GCF_001604975.1 Cebus imitator | reverse complement strand
AACCCAGGCTCTATAATGGGAATTAAGTTAATCTCAGAATCACTTTTATTAAATTGAAGTGTGTTGTATTTAGCTGCATTATAACTACAACAGCAGCATAAGGTACTTAAAAATTCTGGCAATTTATACCTATTTTAGTCTATTCTGAAAAGTATTTCTCAACTAGTTTATAAAGCTAAAATAGTTTTCTTTCTTTGTAGCATTTGTTCCTTTCAGTTAACTAAAGGTGGTTTCTTTGATATCACAATCTTCTGTCAAGGTATTATCCTATTGAGTGCTAAATTGACAATGCGATGAGGCTAGGGCATAGTGTGGTTTTTGAGTTGAATTGAAGCTGGATTAGATGAGCCCCAGGCATTAAACCACAGTTGGTGACAAAGACTATTTCTTATAGCCAGATATCCTTTTATCTTTACATCCTCAGTGAGAACCCCCTTGACCAATGCACTATATTAGAAGTAGCAACTATTAAGAAAGAGGTATAAAAGATAGCATTCATCATAGTGATAAAACATAAAAATAGTATGTTTAGGAACTTACAACAAAAATGCAAAGTTCTTTCAGGCGATTTTGTTTTTAAATAGAAACGGCTGAATAAATATAAAGATATTTGGATAATAATGAGGGAGGAGAAAAGGAAAAATCAGGTAGACAATGAAGACTAGTCCTCAGAGAAGCAGCCTGCCTGAAAAAATCACAGCTACAGGTAAAAATAGAGCAACCTGGGGAGAAAACTCAGACTGCAGCTGCTTAATAAAGATGCGAGGTCAAGCATAGAGGCCTTTTGTTCTTTTTGTGATTAGCAGGCTCCCAGGAAAAAGTTTCCTCCCCTTTTCAGACATGTATACTCCTAATGGGCTCCCTGGGAGCTTGCACAGGGTGGGGAGGCAGGCTTATGTAAAACAAACCCACAGTTATACAAACAAGAGAAGCTGTGTTTTGTGCTTACTTAGAGACATCCCACATCTGCATAAGATAAGGGGAGTTGTACAGACAGCTTTTCAGATACATTACTCAAACAGCTACAGAGATGAGATGAGTTTCTCATAAAAGCTTTTGGACTCAACTGTGAAAACAACAACCAACTCGGGATCCCCTCTCCACTGCAGAGAACTTTCTTCTTTTGCTTATTAAACTTTTACTCCAAGCTCACCATTTGTGGCCATGCTCCTTAATTTTGTTGGTTGTGAGACAACGAGCTCAGATAACAACTTGGACAACAGGACCACCAAACCTGACCTGTTTCATTAGTGGAACTCATGTGAGATTGATTCATTGGAAGGGTGAGTAGGAGCGGACCCTTAAGTCTTTACTTTCATTTTTGAGGCTTCTCATCCATCACATGGGGCTAAAAGGAGGTCCTAGGGCAACTGAAGGTTTCTGGCTGAGGCTACACCTTGGTGTTATCTGAAGGCCCCTGGACTAAACCCAAACCAATGACAACCCATTGGGTGTTGGCACCAGGACTTCCAGACTTTTCTATTGCATTTCCTTCATTTTCATGGCTATCATGTCTCCTATCCCTTCTTTGTATGCAGTGTTGTGGGTGTTATTACAGCCTGGGGATGTAATCTTGTTGGTAGAGTCAGCAAGGACCTTAGTTATCAGGAATGTAACTTAAATAATTGCTGCTTCTGTGATTTCCTTGAGACAGGGGGACTTCAGGATTTCTATCTAAACTGTCACCTAGTAAGAGCTTTTTGTCTCTAATGATAGACATTCATGGCACTGTATAGGGGGATATTTTACCCCAATTGAATACCCTTCTCCTTCTCCTTCTCCATTTGGGTTTTTTCCTCCATGTAAAAGTTCAGGACTGCCCAATGAATCCAGACAGTTCCAAGTTAACTTTCTTCTTCTGGAAGGCATACATTGGGGACAACCTATTAAGCCCTAAACCTCTGTTTCTAAATTCTTCCTGGAAATAATTTGGAGTCCAACTTTTTACCAAACATTTCAGATCCTACAGCACCACCAAGTGAAATAGGATTGATTTTTTCTCCAGAAGGAGCCCTGTCTGCCCCTTGTTCAAAGCCTTTAGTTCCCAATTCCTCTCCCTTCTATGTGCCTTTATTAGGGACAAGCTTCATGCCCCATTTGTTAACAGCAAAGCTGCACCTTTAACAGTTGTGAGAACAGCTATTCAATCCTTATGTTCTTTTGAGTCATCTGCTCTGCACTGAACTACATTGACATTTAAACAAAAAGGGGATTTCATGTTTGGCAGTCAATCAGTCCCATTCTTTGGGAATTTGGTGTTTTGCTAGAGCCATAGCAAGGGTAGCCAGATATATTACTAAAACACTCCCTCCATTAAAGGGCCTCACCCAAATACAATCTCTCCCAGAATGCTAGGGTATCCTGGGAGCCTATGGGCCACATGGGACTGGGAAACCAGCAGGGTGGAGAGTTAGGTCCTCATACAGGTAAGCGTGACTATTCCTCCTGACTAGCTCTTCCAGATCCACAAGTGAAAGTCATGCCTGCATCCGTGGGTGGTGCCTATGATGGTGGCCAGGACCCAGAGTAAGAGAGGAAAAAGAAGTGGAATGCACTTTTGATCTTTCTCTCCACCCTGGGTCACTCCAAAAAGAGGATAAAGACTAAGGGATACATTTTCTTCTACTCTTTTTTTAAAATGGGTAACAAACCATCTTCAGTCTGCACTCCTTGAGTGCATCCTGAGACACTGAGACTCTTTTAACCCTGAGACTGAAGAAAAAAATGGCCCATATTCTTTTGTACAAGGACATAGCCATCTTACCAGCTTCAGGCCTGGACTGCTGAGGGAAGTGTTAATTTCAGTAATAGCCAACAACTAGTTCTTTTCTGCACATGGGAGGGCAAATGGTCCAAGGTTCCCTATGTGAAAGCCTTCTTTGCCCTGTGAAATAGCCCAGCTTTTTATAAGCACTGCAAAATTGACCCTGCCTTCTAAACAGTCATATCAGACGAGCTCATAGTGGACAATACCCCAAAGTCAGAAAAGACCCCGGGGGAACCCTCAAATGGAAATTCTGGATGCCCTACCTCCCCACCCCTTATCTGGGGCCCCCAATAGCCTTATAAGCTCCTCCAGCTGTGCCACACAAGAAAGCCTTACTTCACTGTTGCCCCTGCAGGAAGTGCCCAATGTACATGGTGTTACTAGAGCTCAAGTTCCTGTATTATTGCAGGACCTTAGACAAATAAAGGGGTCTTAGGCAAGTTTTCTAATGACCCTGATCATACACAGAGGTGTTCTAAAATCTAATTCAAGTGTTTCATCTTGCATGAAGAGATGTTATGTTACTCCTAAGCCAAACCCTAACTGCGGCTGAGAAACAGGCAACCCTAAGTCAGGAGAGAGATTCAGAGACAAAAGCATGTATCCTATACCCAGTCAAAACAAAAAACCCAGTCAAAAGGGGAAAAAGGGCAAAAAAGAGACAGTATTCCCATTCCCATTAGGAAGAGAAACAGTGCCCTTTAAAAACCCTAACTCGAGAGTAGTCATCCCATAGATGAGTGAAAAACACTTTCTGATGTGCATGTTAAAAGGCTAGCAAAAACTCAAAACCAAACCTCTTAATTACTCCAAACTGTCCATGTTTAATCAAAAACCAGCCATTATGCAAAACCCTCAAGTTTAAACTTTGAAGTATGTAAATGACATTCTCCTCTGTGCCCCAACCAAGGAAGTATCAGGAAGGCACTGAGACTCTCCTCAATTTCTTAGCTGAAAGGGGATGTAGGATCTCAATATCTAAAGCTCAGCTCTGTCAGACTTCAGTAAAATGCCTAGGTATATTCTTAGCAGAAGGCACTAGAGCACCAGGTAAGAAAAAGATTAAGCCCATTTCCTCAAACAGTTAAGGGGATTCTTAGGCGTTACTGAATTTTGCAGACTGTGGGTACCTGAATAGGGTGGAATACCTCAGCCTTTATATTGCGTCATAAAAGAAGCTGAAACAGCTAACACTCCCTAACTTGGGAACCTAAAACTCGAAAGCCTTTAACCAGCTAAAACAAGCCTTACTTAAAACACCAGCCCTCAGTCTTCTCATAGGGAAGGCATGTAATCTCTATGTATCAGAAAGAAAGGAAATAGCCCAGGGAATTTTAACAAAGGTTTGAGGTCCAGCTCAACAGTCAATGGGTTACCTAAGCAAGGAACTTGACTTGGTGGTTAAAGGATGGCCAGCCTGCCTCTGAGCAGTTGCAGCGGTGGCTTTGCTTGTGCCAGAGGCCACCAAATTAATCATGGGAAATAACTGTTTACAACCCACATAATATAGCAGGACTGCTATCCTTTAAGGGAAGTCTCTGGCTAACAGACAATCGCCTCCTCAAATATCAGGCTTTGCTGTCGGAGGGATCTACAGTCCAGTTAAAAACCTGTCCTTGACTGAACCCAGCTACTTTCTCCAAAAGGAAACTGGAGAACCTGAACATGATTGTGAACAGAGAGTGATGCAAACCAGTAAAAAAAAATAAGGATCACTGTTTATATTCTCTATAAAGTTTTAATTAGTGAAAAATAAATTTCTGAAAGAGCATTCAGCTTAATTAAAAGTGGATATCCAAGCTATAGGTGTACTTGAAATGCCTTTTCGTTTTTCTCTTCATAGATCTTGTTTTTCTGGAAAAGGTTTTTATCTCAGTCAACTGAACTACTTTTCTCAACTCTGTCTTGCCAATCTTTGTGCATGCATGAAAGGCTCTAGGATGACTTCTGATGGCCTGGGACTCCTTGGGAAAACAGACAAGGTGCCACAGAGTCCATTTTGCGAGAAATCTCTGTTTCTCTCATGGAACCCCAAGAATTAGAGATGGATAAATCCCTACAAATATTGTTTTTGCCTTCAAGCTGTGCCTGTTTATTAGGCCCCAGAAACTACCCTATTCTTTTTATTTATTTATTTATTTATTTATTTATTTATTTATTTGAGGCAGAGTTTTGCTCTTGTTGCCCAGGCTGGAGTGCAATGGCATGATCTCAGCTCACTACAACCTCTACCTCCTGGGTCCAAGCAATTCTCCTGCCTCAGCCTCCTGAGTAGCTGGGATTACAGGCATGCACCAACATGCCCAGCTAATTTTTTGTATTTTTAGTAGAGATGAGGTTTCACCATGTTGGCCAGGCTTGTTTCCAACTTCTGACCTCAGGTGATCCACCTGCCTCGGCCTCCCAAAGTGCTGAGACTACAGATATGAGCCACAGTGCCAGGCCCCTAGCCTTATACTTAAATGGCTCCACCCTGAGCTGCTAGATCTTCTATCTGTCTGTGTAGTCATATATGTGTTATGTGTGAAATATCTATTAAAAAAAGAGCTCTGATTGATTGGCCTATAAGCACTTAGATAAAATTTATTTTATTTCTTTTTTTTCACAAGTAGAGTCTCTTAAGATAAAATTTATTTTAAAATAAACTGGCCAGGTGCAGTGGCTCATTCCTGTAATCCCAGCACTTTGGAGGGCCAAGGCAGGTGTATCACGAGGTCAGGAGATTGAGACCATCCTGGCCAACATGGTGAAATCCCATCACTACTAAAAATGCAAAAATCAGCTGGGCATGGTGGTGAATGCCTCTTAGTTCATGTGACTTTAATCTTTAAAAATAAAACAGTCTTAGGGGATTATTGCTAAAACTACAAACATATTCAAGATGTAAATATGTGGTCTAAATTGTGTTGGCCAGATACTAGGTTTGCTAAATGGTTTAAGATTGTAAACTGCTGCTTTGGCCTTTAAGAATTGTTCAAATTCTTCACAATGGGTAAGGTCTGGGAACATATGGAAGTAACCATGCCCCTAACTTATTCTGGAAGGAGTTAAACTTTATCTGCACATAATTAAAACAACTTAAGTTTTACATTAAAATTAAAAATTGTTAAGTGGTAGGGCAGGGCACGGTGGCTCATGCCTGTGGTCCCAGAGTTTTGGGAGTCCAAGGAGGGCGTATCACGAGGTCAGGAGTTTGATAACATCCTGGCTAACGTAGTGAAAACCCATGTCTACTAAAAATACACAAAATTAGCCGGGCGTGGTAGCATGTGCCTGTAGTCCCAGCAACTCAGAAGGCTGAGGCAGGAGAATTGCTTGAACCCAGGAGGTGGAGGTTGCAGTGAGCTGAGATCATGCCACTGCACTCCAGCCTGGGTGACAGCGCAATTCTGTCTGAAAAAAAAATTGCTAAGAGTTACCATTATGATATGTAATTCAAACTACTGAAATAATTACATGCAAGGTGTGTAACAACAGTAAAATGTGTTTTTCATAAAAAAATTATAAGAAGGCATGGAAATGTACATTTTGCCTAGGGATAGATTGTCTTAAAGTAGGTAAAATATAGCTGAAGGTCTAAGGAAATTGGGAGAAAATTGTAAGAATTAATCTTGCAAAGGAAACTCTGTGAACATATTGACTAAATTCAAAAAGGTTATTATATGGTTTCCCGTAAATTGAGCATTGAAATAAAAATAACTCTTTTTTTTTTTTTTTGAGATGGAGTTTTGCTCTTGTTACCCAGGCTGGAGTGCAATGGCGCCATCTCGGCTCACCACAACCTCCGTCTCCTGGGTTCAGGCAATTCTCCTGCCTCAGCCTCCTGAGTAGCTGGGATTACAGGCACGTGCCACCATGCCCAGCTAATTTTCTGCATTTTTAGTAGAGACGGGGTTTCACCATGTTGACCAGGATGGTCTTGATCTCTTGACCTCATGATCCACCCGCCTCGGCCTCCCAAAGTTCTGGGATTACAGGCTTGAGCCACCACGCCCGGCAGAAAAAATAACTCTTTATTTTCTTTTTGATGGAGTCTCACTCTGTTTCCAGGTTGGAGTGCAGTGGGGTGATCCTGGCCCACTGCAACCCCCACCTTCTGGGTTCAAGCAATTCTCCTGCCTCAGCCTCCTGAGTAGCTGGGACTACAGGCGTGCACCACCACGCCCAGCTTATTTTTGTATTTAGAGACAGGGTTTCATCATATTGGCCAGGATGGTCTCGATCTCTTGACCTTGTGATCCGCCCACCTCAGGCTCCAAAAGTGCTGCGATTACAGGCGTAAGCCACCATACCCAGCCACAAAGAATGCTTAATGCACTAATCTACTCTTTGGCAAAATTTGTAAAGGGTTATAAAAGGTTTGCAAAAATCTTACCTCATTGTCAAACTGATTAAGATTGGATAGATTTGTTGATAAGGTTCCATTAAAAATTGGTGTTAACATTAAGAGTTGACTAATGCAAGGGTGAAATCTGGCTTTCTCCCTCTTGAACATGATTTTCATGTCATAGTAAAGGCTAATGAAAGGTTTTTGCTTTTTCAGATTTTTGAGTCATCATTTTGGCAAAATAAACAACTTATAAGTAATCTGGAATTCTATTACATAACATCAAATATTTTAAACCTGTTAACATGTTTAACAGGTTTCCACAAATCTATTGTCTTTCCTGACACCTAGGTTTTGGATGCTACAGAAGGCCCTGGGGCATACAGAAGAGAGGTAAACAGGATTATTTGACATGTGTAGATGCATGGGATTGCCAAAATGATGTCTAATCTTCTTCAGGTTATATTTCAGTAAATATTATTCATATATGTTCCAAAATTGCATGGGATTTTGAAAATTCTATTGTCTAAGTATTTGCTATCAATCACAATTAAGGTTGTTGTGTTAAGTTATTGCAAACCACAGAGATAACAAAATTCTTCTGTCAATCATATTTTTGGCTAACCACTCTGGACATTTTGTCATTTACATACAATTGTTGTCTCTTCAAATATGGTTCATAATTAGCTATAGGACTTTAACAGTATTCCCAAATGCAGCTTTCTGATAACAGAAAAATATACAGGACTCATGAAAAGCTAAAATGTTTAAAAATATCAAGCAGAACAAGAGTTAACAGAATAGACTGAGCTAACAGAAAAACAGAAATAATCATTTTGACTTTTGCTTGGAACATTGCTGATCCTCGTTTTTTACAGAGTTAAGGAAACTTCTGTTGAGCTAGCTACAGCCTTTAACAATTGAATAAGGTTTACTCCTGTTAACAAAATTTGTAACATGTTTGTTTCCCTTTGCCTTATTGGTTCTTTAAGAACCACTGCAACATGGCCTTGGGAATTATACTTCAAGAAGCCTATAAGATTAAAGGATGTTTATACTCACAGTGATACAGGAATAGCACTGGGTGGTTGCAGGAGGATGGAAAAACTCAAACTACAACTAAAAACAAGAACTAGGCAAAGAAACCATAGGGTAACAGAATATCCAAAATGAGAGACAGAATGGCCAAAATCCCAGTCAGGATGACATGTCCGTGACTCTTCTGGGCAAACCCAAACAAGAGAGAAAGGGGGCGATAACCAGGTGGGTCCCTGAATTTCCCTCCTTTTCCCGAACACCTAATAATTATTCCACTCTCTAATTAAAGAAACACCCACAAAATAGGAATGCTGCGTGGTCACAGGAGAAGGGGGGAAACATCAAGCTCATAAATTAGCTACACCAACGAGAAGACTGGGCTGAAGAGACCTTAACAAACAGGACAGAGGCTAGGCTACTCCATGACGCTAGATTTGACCCATTTCCTACCCTAGACCTAATTATACACTCATTACTACATTAAATCACACACTCACCAGTGCCAGGCAGATTCAAGCATGCCCACATTTAGTATAAAAATGGCTGGCACCCCAATTCTGAGAAATTTCCACCTTTTCCTAGAAAACCTCATGATTATTCCACCTTCTAATCAGAAGAGCCCATAAAATTAGAAACCCAAACACCATCAGGCCAGACCCACTCTCCCGCGTTATGTCCGCACTTCTCTCTTCTCTTGGGAAAAGCACACTCTTCTCAAAAATGTGTACTTTCTTTCCCCAATAAAAGCTTCTTGCCTTTGGCTTCATTTTGACTCCTTCCTGAATTCTTTCTCGCTATGGTGTCAAGAAGCTGGACTCGGGAAGCGGGTGGGGTCTCACGGCCCGTTCCTGAGCCCTAGGAACACCGGTCCTCGCAGAGTGGCAGGCGTCCCGCAGAGGGAACCCCGTGAACCAGTCCCGGGAGTGGCTCCACGCAGGAAGCCGGGATCTAGATCGACTGCAGTCCCAGGGATGGTGCCTGTATTGGGGTCAGGGTGGAGGAGGACGCAATAACCAGGCGTAAGATTTTACTGGTACATGGGAATGTGACTGGGTCACTCAGAGGAGGCAAACAGGGGACCTCGTGGCAGGGCCCCCTTTATCAAACTCGTGCACCTGTGCATCTGGGCGAGTGCTCACAGCCTGCTTGTAGGAACGTTGAGGCATCCGAATAATAGGAAGTTTTAAAAATGTACACTCCAGTGTGTACACTTGCTCCCCTAAGACCATCTGAGATATACAGAATCATGGTGTGCAATAAAAAAAAGAGCCAATTCTGGCCCGTCGCGGGACAAGACTACATTTTCCAGAAGGCATTGGGGCCGCGCGTGCGCCGAATCAACGTCGGCACAGGAAAAGGCGCGGCAGGTGACCGCGACACAGGGGCGGGACTTCCGGCCTCGGTGTGGAGGCGTGTAGTGGGGCGCGTTGGTCCGCATCCCTAGAACTGTGCTGGCAAGGATGGTGAGGAGACGGGGGCTCACCTCCGCACCGATGTAGGACCTGATGGTGGAAGCCGTCCCACGCGGCCCCATCGTCCCATCGGTCGATGGCGGAGGGGAAGGAGGCAGCGCAGGTGAGCAGACCGGGCCGGCTTTCCCCTTGCCACTCGGCCTCAGCGTCCCAGGCCCAGGGAGCGGGAGGACGCGGTGCAGTCCCTACCACTGTCTGCGAAGTCTTGGAGGCCTAGAAGGGAATCGCGCGGGCCTGGGTCCGGAATCCAGGCCCTGGGTGGCGTGGGGAGCGTCCCCGTTAATGGGGTGCGGTGTTGGGGTGGAGGGTGTGAAATAGGGCTTTTAGGGCCCCGGACCCCCTCACAGGTGAGTGGAGCGACCGCGGTCCTTCTTGTGGCTTCCAGCGGTGTCCTTTTGGGCCTGCGACCTTGAACAAGTCCCGTTACTGTCCTCGTGCTTCATTTCTGCGCGCGGAAAGTAGATATATTTACTTTTTTCGCCCTGGGTTGAGGGAACTTGAACGACTCTCTGGATGATGTATGTTCGTCCCAGTGTACAGCCCGGTCTGGAGGCGTTGCTCAGGATGTTGTTTCCGGAGATGCTTCCTGGACCTGTGCTAGGTTGAGAGACTCAACCCCAGCAGGACTCTGATCCTCTGGCCCCCTGTCTCTAAAAAACGAAGGGCAGCGGCTGAAAGAGGTGGGAGGAGCGTTTTTGCAGTTGTTGCTATGCCTGGGGAGAAAAGGCCGGCTGAAGAATTTGTCTCTTAGTTTAGGGCAAGTGAGGCTGGGTTGCAACTAACAGTATATTTTCCCGTGTAAGACGTTTAGTTACAGGTGAAAAACCAGTCCATTAAAATGTTCAGTGGTGATGGCATGCAGAATGCAGTATCCCTTTGGATGTAACACATGAGGCCCAGGGTTAATCTCTAGTAGTCACCCTGATTACCTTCATGATAGCCCTGATAAGTCAGTTCCTGTCATAGTTGTTAATTTCTCATCTGACATCTCTCCCTCCCTCGCCTTATTTCTGAGTCTCTGTGGTGCCTGCTGTGTAAAGAGCCCTGGTCTCTTGCATCGTTTAAAGTTGACCAGAATCTCTTTTGTCTCCTTGCTCTGTTTTCCTGTCATCTGAATCTTTAAGGTCATCTGATAGTGCTTTACTCATTTATTTAGTTGCCTGTTCAGGATGGTTTTCCAACCCTGGAATGTGATTGCCTGTTGCTCCCCTCTCCCAAGACCCAAAACAGCCAGGCTTAAGTACATTTATTGTACTCAGTAAATGGCTGATGATTGAATAGGCCTCTCTTTCAGGGGCTCCCATCACATATCCAATAAATCCACCCCCTCTCTCCAGCATGGTCTGCAAGGCTCTGCTTGGTCTGCCCTTTTGACCACATCTTCTTCCCCCTATTCCATTCTCCTCTTGCTCATGTATTCATCCAGGGAGTCTTGAGCTTGCCAAGCTCTTTCCCAGTTTTCAGCCTTTGCCCTTGCACTTCCCTTTGGGACACTGTTCTCAGGTCTCTGCAGGGCTATCCCTCCACATCCATCCTGGCAGTGCTAGCTCTAGCTAAAGCATCCCTCACTCCCACCTGCTTGCTCTCTGGCAGCTTGGTGAGGTGTTTTTTACTAGTGCTCAAATGCTGCTTTTGGTTCTTAAATGTGAGGTTGTGCATGACTTCTAAAGCTCCCTGAGTCCTTGGTTGCTCATTGTGAAATGGAAATGATAACGACATTTACCTCTGGGCCTGTCAGATTAATAAAGCTGCCAAACACATGAAGCACTTACAATGTGCTAGGCACTCCACTGGTTGTCTAAGTGAACATTTTCTGTTTAGTTCTTAGAACTGCCTGCTGAGATGGGAATAATTATTGTGTTGATTTGGAAATTGAGCTTTAGGGAGATCATGTGACCTTGCCATGGTCACATAGCTGGCAAATGTGATTCAGGAGGCCTGATTTAAATCATGCCTTTATTTTCTTTACCACTGCTAATGAAGCCTTAGCCTGGAAAGTACACAGTAGAGGACCAGAGGACTCAGCTGCTGCT
Source organism: Cebus imitator (assembly GCF_001604975.1). Taxonomy (NCBI): domain Eukaryota; kingdom Metazoa; phylum Chordata; class Mammalia; order Primates; family Cebidae; genus Cebus; species Cebus imitator. The sequence continues at coordinate 725,689 of NW_016107732.1, read as the reverse complement.
GTTGCTGTTATCATGGGCGTAATTAGTATGGGTCATTTTCCTCCATTCTTTTAATATGCCAGGGTACTTACTATCTGCTTCCTGCAGTCCTCGTGGGATTGCCATTGTTTGTGTCATCTTCACCGGCTTCCCCGTGAAAGGCTTTTCTCCTCTCAGGCACTAAAATATTATATCAAAAGGTGGTATCTGCCTCCACTCTGAGTCCTACACAGAAGTCAGCCCTAAAGAGATCTTGTTGATTCAGGCCTGGATCTCTCTGCACCTTGACTAAAGACTGATTGACAAGTTCTGAACCTATCTGACAACACAAGGCCAACAGCAGTACTTCTGTTTGACTTTCCAGATGTTGGTGACCTTCAAGGATGTGGCTGTGACCTTTACCCAGGAGGAGTGGAGACAGCTGGACCTGGCCCAGAGGACCCTGTACCAAGAGGTGATGCTGGAGACCTGTGGGCTCCTGGTTTCATTAGGTAATGGCTTGCCTCTCATCCTTGAAGAGGACGCTAACCTTCTTCTTGATTACTGGTCAGGCAAAAAGGTCACTGGAACTGTCTACCTTTCCCTTCACAGACCCTGCAGTTTTCTGGTCCCACCTCTTCCTGACTGGTCTCCCTTTGTTTGCATCAGGGATTGCTGGGGTAGGAAATGTCCTTTTAACAGAAGCCCTCACACCAGTGCTCAGCCCATTCTGAGGTCCTTATTCCAGATTCCACAAGAAAGGAAGCTGACTGGCCATCCTGGTGGGGTCAGCTGTGGCCACAGCCCTGTTAGCAGGGGCCATGGGTGATGGGCTATTCTCAGAGAAGGGGGCAAGTCAGGCAGCCCCCCAGAAGACATTTGTCCTCAGTGTCCCTTGGATATCTCCCTAAGCAATACAGTCTTCATAAAAAGGCATCTGTGTGACTGCATGATCATTAGTTGTTTTCTGATGCTGGACATCCATGCTCTATTGATCTAGGAGGTGTTTTTAGAGGGTGCACAGGAATGTCCTCAAACGGCATGGGTTGATACCCTGATAAAGTCATTCCTTTTACTTTCTCTGTCCAGCATGCTAATTGTCATAAAAAAAAAAAAGTCTCAGATCACCACTGAGTCTTTCATTTTCCTTTCACCCACCAGTGCAGTTCCTTCCTTTTTTCAAGAGAGGAGACAGCCTCCAGTTCAGCCCTGAGAAAGCGACACGGGCTTGCTGGGACTTAGTGGCATTTTTTTTATTTTGTTGTGTTGTGATTGCAGACTTCTATGTGTAGGAAGTGAAACTGACTTTCTCATTTACCAGAGCAAAACAGGGTTCCGTTTTAGAATACAAGATTTAAGAAAAAGTGGATCAGGATAAAGAAGTTATTAGACATGATGGCACACTCTGAGTTCAGTTGGGAAGGCAGACATCAATCCACAGATGACAACTGAAATGAGTTCTAGAAAGAAAAATGAGGGCAAACTAGGAATAAATAACCAGGGAGTCATAACCTTATGTAGGTGCTCCAAAGAGGGCATCTTAGGAAGGGATGGTGGAGCTAAGACCTGAAAGCTGAGTAGGAGTTAGCTGGATAGAAGGAAGTAAAGGAAAGGAAGGATGTTCCAGGTGGAGGAACCAGTGTGTGAAAAGTGACAGGGAGCTCAGCTATTGGCAGAGCCAAAGTATCATCTGATTCACCTTTCCCACAGCACTGTCCCAGAGCTCAAAGCCAGGCATGTAGCACACACTGGTGGACCTTATTGAGACATGTCTGAAGGAATCCTGAGCTATGGATCAGAATCTGCCAGTTGGTATTTCTGTAGGTCCTTGTACATCAGTCATTGGTCTTCTATACAGAATCCTCCTGTCTTTTACTCACCACATCTAGTGGAAAGCATTTGGCTGCATATAATGGAAAACCAGATCAAACTGGCTTCACCTGGAGGGAGATTCACTAACTCACCAAATGAGAATCCTGAGGTGTGGTTGGCTCCAGGGTTGTACTCTGCTGAAGCCCATGATGCCATCAAAGATGTCAGAGTTCCTTGTTCCTCCTCCTTGGTTCAGGCTTCTGTATTGTGTCCTCAGGCTTGCTCCTCACAGGGATGCTGGGTGCTGCAGCCTTGACTGGGGCAGCAGGCCCCCATAATCAATCCATCCTTCCACCCTGGAATAAATGCTGCTTTTCACAATGAGAATCCAGCTTTGGTCACTTGCCTAATGAAGACTCTTAGCCAATTTATTTCAACTGCTGGTTTTTCTTTTCCTTTTTAAATTTTTTTGAGACAGAGTCTTGTTCTGTCACTCAGGCTGGAGTGCAGTGGCATGATCTCAGCTCACTGCAACCTCTGCCTCCTAGGCTCAAGCAATCCTTCCACCTCCGCCCTTTGAGTAGCTAAGACCACAGTTGCACACCACCACGCCTGGCTAATTTTTTTGTATTTTTGGCAGAGACAGGGTTTCACCATGTTGGCCAGGCTGTTCTCAAACTCTCAGCCTCAAGTGATCCTCCTGCCTAGGCCTCCTAAAGTGCTATGATTACAGCAAGAGTCAACATGCCCAGGCTCAGCCAGTGGTTTTGAACCCCATCTGGGCACCAAAATCTTCTGTACATTTTAGAAGTACTGATGCCCAGGTCTCACACAAAGAAATTTTGTTTCATTTGGTGTGAGGTTGGAATCAGGCATCCCCAGGTGGTTCTGAAGCATGAGGTGTTTGAGAAGCAATGATTTACATTTGTCAGAAAATGCATTCTGGGGCTGGGTGCAGTGGCTCACACCTATAATCCCAGCACTTTGGGAGGCTGAGGCAGGAGGATCACTTGAGGCCAGGTGCTCGAGAGCAGCCTGACCAACATGGTGAAACCCAGTCTCTACTAAAAATACAAAAGTTAGTTGGGTGTGGTTTTACATGCCTGTAATCCCTGCTACTTGGGTGGCTGAGGCACGATATTCCCTTGAACCTGGGAGGCAGAGGTTGCAGTGAGCCAAGCACTGCACTCCAGCCTGGGCAACAGAGTGAGATTCTGTCTCAAAAACAAAACAAAATGAAAAACAAAAAAGAAAGGAAATGCTTTCTGGAGGAAGGGGCTCACCTTTGCAGTGTCCTATGGCTGTCAAAGTCGTGCGTGCCTTAACAATGTTGGCTTCTGTAGATGGAGGTCATGGGCAGTGGGTGTTGTGTAGACAACACTACCCTCTAAGGCAGTTGTAGCCCAATAATGGGATTTGTGCCTGTCTTGATCTACTTGGCTGCCATAATAAAATGTCATGGATTGGGTTGTTTAAACAACCAGAGGTTATTTTCTTACACTTCTGGAGGCTGGGAAGTCCAAGATCAAGGTGCTGGCAAGTTTGATTCCTATTGAGACCTCTCTTCCTGGCTTGCAGATGGCTGCCTTGCTGTGTTCTCCCATGGAGGAGAGATCTCTCTCCGTCTCTTCCTGTTCTTATTAAGGCTCCACTCTTATGAACTCCTTTAATCTTAATCACCTGTTAAAGATCCTGCCTGCATATACAGCCACATTGGGTGTTAGGGCTTCAACATATGACTTTTGCGGGGAACACAGTTCACTCAGAACAATGCCCTTGATTTTCAGGTCTCACATCAGCATTTTGCTTACTTTGGGAGCAGCTTCATTTATGTTCTGGCCCCTGTCATAAAGTCCTAGGGAGGATGGAGAGATTTCATTTTCTCATTAAATTACCCCTGTTCTATTTCTTTTGCTATCAACAGGGTATTGGGTTCCCAAACCAGAGTTGGTCCACCTGCTAGAGCATGGGCAGGAGCTGTGGACAGTGAAGAGAGGCCGTTCACATCCTACCTGTGTAGGTAAGCAGCCCCCAGCTGGTCCGGTAGTCACGGCAGTCTTCAGAGTGTGAGGACACCACTGCCTCTGAATTTCTGTGTGAAACTGCTCATTGTGGCCTCTCCGGGGACTGGTTGTTTCTGACTCACATTGGGGTATAGTGTACCTCATCAGGTGAGCACTGAGCCACAGTTATTCATTGACACAGGTACCTTCCACTGTAAACAGGAATCTTTATGGTTGTTCTGGCTCAATCCAGCTGGTAGAAGGTGAACAAGAAGGGGAGAAGTCATACCCAGTTGTACACATACTTTACAACCACATAGTTTTGACAAGAACTAGGCATTTGGCCACACCTGTATGCTCAGGACTGACAAATGTGATTTGGCTATGTGCTCAAGGAGAAGAGTTAGTGAGTTTGGTTTACATCACCTCAGGCTCCTCTACTCAAAAAAATCAGAGTGATATAATTTCTGTGTCATTGAGTTGTTAGAGGATGACACTGCTTAGTTCAGTTCCTGGTCCATAGGATGGCAAATGTCAGCTGTTGGTATTTTCCATGTATAGTTTTAATTATAATAAATAAAAGTAGTGAGACATTTAAGTGGAAATGTGGGATTGAGGGAATGGGTAGGGAGGTATTTGGAACACACAGGGTTGCAGATGGGGCTGGCTAAGAAGCACGAGAGGAGAGCCCACAATTCAGTGGTGATACCAATCCATGAGGCAGATGACTCCAGCTACACTTTTTGTATTTTTAATAGAGACGGGGTTTCTCCAGGTTGGTCAGGCTGGTCCTGAACTTCCGACCTCAGGTGATCTGCCCGCCTCGGCCTCCCAAAGTGCTGGGATTACAGGCGTGAGCAACAGCGCCTGGCCTTAAAAAAAGTAGTATCACACATTTCTTTCTGGACTCAGAGAAAGGGGACTTTCTTCCCTCTGATATTACTATCTGCATTATGCTATGAATCCCATTGTTTTTCCACCTTCTTTCTATCCACTCATCCATCCTCCAGTTTGACCCATCAGACACATAGAAGCAGCCCTTTGTCCCATATCTTCCTGTTCTTCTTGCCCTGAAAAACATCAAGGTGACATTTGGCCTTCTCTGCCCTACATCTGTGCTGAGTATAGCTGGAGCTGTCTGCCTCATGGATTGGTATCACCACTGAGTCATGGGCTCTCCTCTCAGGCTTCTCAGCCATCCCCATCTGCAACCCTGTGCATTCCAAATACCTCCCTACCCATTCCCTCAATACCACATTTCCACTTGTGTCTCAGAGGCACCTCTAGCTCCTGATGCCTAAAAAGACAGTCAGTTCAGAGAATGTCTTGCCATCTAAGCAGGTCAGAAAGCTGGAAATGCCACAGAGCTCCTGGATTCCTCCTAACTTCATCAAACCCAGCATCCATTCATCCACAGTCCTGCTTATTTTAAATGATCCGAATCTCCTGAGTCCATCACCTCCACCGCTTTCAATGGCTCCTTCACCAACATCCTAGTCCATGCTCTCACCTTTTGCCTGCACCATACCAGAGGCTGCTAATAAATCTCCCGACATCTGCCCCATGCTTCTGGGGAGCTCTTGTCCCTGCACCGGCTCTTGGAACCACTCAGATATGTTTCAGATTTTCACTGCTTCCCCAGCAGCTGATGTCTCAGTATTTAATTTACTTCATTTTAAAAACAGATTATTTATGTTCTTAAAGATTCATCTGCAATCTCATAGCTGGCTTTTCTTGTCCATTATGGAGATCTTACCTCTAGCCATGGCCAGTGTCTTTACCAGTGCTTGCATCATACCTGCTGTGTTCTCAGGGAACTTGATTTTTAACAAAATCTGTTTTGTCTGTGCCTTCAACTTCTCTATATTCAACATAAAAAGTGTGCTCAATACAAAAGCAGAAAGTCAATATAAGTTTAAACAACAAAAAAGTGTACTACTGCCTACACTTAGGGAAAACAGACAAAACATTTTTTCACCTACAATATCGTATAACTTATGCTGATCCCACTTATAAAACCAAGCTTCTTGGAGTTGTCTCATGTTTGGAAGAGATGTTTACACTTGACTTTAGTGTTTGTTTAAAATTTCCCAAATAAAAAAAAAAATCTTATGTGTACAATAATATGTACAAATCTGAAGAGCTCAGCTTTAATTTTTGCATTTCTACAAATTGAAGAATTCTTCATCTAGGTCAAGATTTACAATATTTCCAGCACCTTGGCAATTCCTATCACCCCGTCTTTGTCAATAGCTCCTCCTGCAGTGGTGGCCACTGTTTAAACTCTCTCCCTATGGATTAGTTTTTAATTGGTTGTGAATGGGCATAATTGGAGCCCCAAGGCATTTTCTCTTTGTGTGCTGCTTCTTTTCACCATCATTATGTCCATGAGCTGAGTTCATCCTGTATGCTGTGTACCATAACACTGTGTAAAAACATCAGGATCTATTTCTTCACTCTCCTATTGGTTGACATTTGTATTGTTTACATTGTTTGGAGATTATGAAAAATGCTGCTATGAATATTATTTTTCATAACATTTAGTGGATATAAACACTAAGTTCTGTTGCATATACACCCAGGAGACAACTGGTGGAGTCAAGAAAGATCTGTGCTCAGCTTTAAGTCAGACCCCCAAATATCTTTCCAGAGTAGCCATACCATTTCCTATCCCATCCCCACCAGCCAGGTATGAGACTGCTGCTCCACTCAGATCTTCTAAGCATGTGATATTGGCCACTTTATGAAGCACAGCTGCTAGTTTCCTCAGATCACAGCACTGAAGTTGTTCTTGTTTGTGTCACTGCCATTACCCTAATTGCCCAGTGCAGCAATGAGAATAATAATGAGGATAATGTCTCATTTAACCTCATAACAACCTGAGAAACTGAATCTCCTAGTCTCTTAGTTGAGGAATTTGAGACCTGGTAGAGAAAGTCATCCTGCAATATCAACCCACTTGACAGAGGCAGGATTTGAACTGAGGCTTTCTGTCTCTGGTACCCTCTTGTCCATCATGCACTGTGCCTCCTAACGCAGCAGAAACTTGTCAGATCTTACCATGCTTGGCCTTTTGTACCATTTGTTCCTGGGTGTCCTTCTATCCCTTTTGTGCTGCGTTCTTCATTCTCTTCCTCCAACTCTAATCACCCTTTTATGTTGGTTTCACCAGGCATCTTGTTCCCAAAGGGTGAATGTACCCATTTTTACTTCCTCACTTTCAACCCATTGCCCACTTCCTCTCTCTGGCAATGACTCTGGCTTCTCTTTTAGGACTCAGCTTATGGGATACCTCATCTAGAAAGCCTTCTATCATCTTTTTTTCCTTCCAGTCTTGGTAGGTGCCACTTGCCTAAACTCTCATAGCACCAAGGGGCTTCAGTTCTTTTTTTTTTTTTTTTTGTGAGACAGAGTTTCACTCTTGTTGCTTAGGCTGGAGTGCAATGGCACGATCTTGGCTTACTGCAACCTCCACCTCTTGGGTTCAAGCGATTCTCCTGCCTCAGCCTCCCAAGTAGCTGGGATTACAGGAATGCGCCACAACACCTGGCTAATTTTTGTATTTTTAGTAGAGACAGGGTTTCTCCATGTTGGTCAGTCTGGTCTCAAACTTCTGACCTCAGGTGATCCATCCGCCTCAGCCTCCCAAAGTGCTGGGATTAGAGGTGTGAGCCACCGTGCCTGGCCTTAATTTTGAACTTATGTGGGTACATAGGTGTACACATTTATGGGGTGCATATTTTCATACAGGCATACAATGCATAATAATCACATCAAGGTGAAGGAAGTATCCGTCACTTCAAACATTTATCCTTTCTTTGTGTTACATACAATCAAATTATATCCTTGGTTAAAGTATACGGTAAATTATTGTTGACTGTAGCCACCCTGTTGTGCTATCAAATACTAGGTCTTATTAATTCTTATTTTGGTACCCATTAACCATCCTCACTTCCTCTCTACTGCTTTTCCCAGTTTCAGGTAACCATCTTTCTACTCCCTGTCTCCATGAGTTCAATTGTTCTCATTTTTAGCCTCGACAAATGAGTGAGAAAATGCTATGTTTGTCTTTCTGTGCCTAGCTTGTTTCACTTAACATAATGATTTCTAGTTCCATCCATGTTGTTGCAAATGATAGGCTCTCCTTTTTTATGGCCAAATAGTACCCCATTGTGTATATACACCACATTTTCTTTATTCATTCGTTAATGGACGCTTAATTGTTTCCAAATCTTGGCCATTGTGCATAGTACTGCAATAAACATGTGAGTGCAGATATCTCTTTGATATACTGGTATTTTTTTCTTTTGAGTATCTATCTATATTGGGCTTGCCGGATCATATGGTGGCTCTATTTTTAGTTTTTTCAGGAACTTCCAAACTGTTCTCTATGGTAGTTAACTAATTTAAATTCCCACCAATAGCATATAAGGGTTCCCTTTTCTCCACATCCTTGCCACCATTGCCTGTCTTTTGGATAAAAGCCATTTTAACAGGGATGAGATGATATCTCATTGTAGTTTTGATTTGCATTTCTTTGATGATCAATTATGTTGAGCACTTTTTCATGTACTGGTTTGCCATTTGTACGTATTCTTTTGAGAAATGTCTATTCATATCTTTTGCACATTTTAAAATCAGATTCTTAGATTTTTTTTCCTATAGCATTGTTTATGCACCTTATATATTCTGGTTGTTAATCCCTTGTCAGATGGATGTAGTCTTCAACTCTTGAAGCAAATGCTCTTCAGACAATGTCATCAAAATTTATTATCTCTTCCTTACTCTGAACTGTGAAGAGGAATGTCTGTACTGTGAATCCTCACTGTGAATTCTCTGTCCCTTGGTCCAGACTGCCCTCCAGATTTTCCCTTTAAGTGTCAAAGATACAAGGACCATAAGAAGTATTTGGAAACTTGGGTTACAGGTGTAAAAATGCAGCAAGTATCACAGGCACTATTTGCATCTTTATTTTCCTACTGAAGTGGTTATTTTGTTTTTTCTATATTTTATCACTAAAAGTCCCCTCCTTTGTTTGTCCATGCCCTTCAGGTGACAAAGCACAAGTTCAGACCAGAGAGCCAACCACTTACCTACCAGTCTTATCTGAGCGGGCCTTTCTCCAGGGAAGCCTGACTCTGGAATGTTCAAGTGATTCAAGGTTGGGGAGATCTAGGGATCAGGAAGGGCTTTTGGAAATGCAGAAAGGTCGGGTGACACCAAAGACAGACCCCCACGTGGAGACCCATCTGGGGAAAGTGAGCCTTGAAGGTGAAGGTTTGGAGACAAATGATAGTCTACACTCCAGGGCATTACAAGAGTGGTTATCAGCAGATGTTCTCCATGAATGTGACTCACAGCAGCCAGGGAAAGACACCTTGATTCATGCAGGGACAAACCCCTACAAATGCAAACAGTGTGGGAAAGGTTTTAACAGGAAGTGGTATCTTGTTCGACATCAAAGGGTTCACACTGGAATGAAACCCTATGAATGCAATGCGTGTGGGAAAGCTTTTAGCCAGAGTTCAACTCTCATTCGGCACTACCTTATCCACACCGGGGAGAAACCATACAAGTGCCTTGAATGTGGGAAGGCCTTCAAACGCAGGTCATACCTCATGCAGCACCATCCAATCCACACTGGAGAGAAACCCTATGAGTGCAGTCAGTGTCGAAAGGCCTTTACCCACCGGTCTACTTTTATTCGCCATAATAGGACCCATACTGGAGAAAAACCCTTTGAGTGCAAAGAATGTGAGAAAGCTTTTAGCAATAGGGCTCACCTAATTCAACACTACATCATCCACACTGGAGAGAAGCCCTATGATTGCATGGAGTGTGGAAAGGCCTTCAGATGCAGCTCAGAACTCATGCAGCACCAGCGGATTCACACTGGGGAGAAGCCCTATGAATGCACCCAGTGTGGGAAAGCCTTTCACCGGAGCACGTACCTCATTCAGCACTCTGTCATCCACACTGGGGAAATGCCCTACAAGTGTATCCAGTGTGGGAAGGCCTTCAAACGCAGGTCACACCTTCTGCAGCACCAAAGGGTCCATACATGAGAGAACCCTACTGCAATGAATATAGCAAGGCCTTCACCGACTCTTCCTATTTTATCATTCATAATGGGACCCAAAATGGAGGAGGAAATCCTCCAAGTGCAAAGAATGTCAGGAAACTTCATTTTTTTTTTTTTTTTTTTTTTTTTGGGTCAGCTCTTTCTTAACTAACACATGAGCAGTTACTTTGGAGAGAAGCCCTGTGAATACAGTGAATGTTAAGGATCTCTTCAGCCACCACTCAGTTCTCACTCACTGCTGAAGGATCCGTACCAGAGAGAAATGTGGAAGGCATTCCATCAAAATCAGATAACTCATGCTGGAGAAAGACATTGCAAATATACCTATTAAGGACAGTCTTTGCCAGAGGAAAAATCTTACTGAGAATTCATAATGAAAAGTTACTACATAATTGTCACTGATGTGAGAAAACTTTCTGTGACTAGTTCATCACTTACTTGTCCTATAAAGAGCCATGCTGGAATTTGACCCACCTTGGGATTTATTCTATAAACTTATGAAAACCTTCAATACAGGTATCTTCTTGCTTTATATCCTTACAGACTTCCTTGTAAGATCAGTTTTCTTTTTCTTTTTTTTTTTTTGGTAAGGGAATGTTTGAGAGGCAAAGGGGTTTTGACCCCTTGTTTTTCATATACATTCATTGCTATCCTGTGTCAGAGCTGGACCGTGAGGGCAGCTCTTAAAACACTTCTTGGACGCTGCCTCTGATCCAGACATCTCTGGGAAGATATCTGTGAGGAGAGTAATTCTTTGTGAGAAATATGAAGGCTTGTGTCATGAGATTCTTGAATTTACAAGAAATTAGAATACTGAGAATGTCTTCATGTGACACTTCTACTTTGTATCTCAGGTGAGAAGAACCCATGTATGGATGGCCACATTAAAATGTGCACCACATAGACTGTTTAAGGCTTTTTTATTTATAAGCTCAATTATTATTAAGAGACAGGGACTTGCTCTGTCAACCAGGCTAGAGTGCAGTGGCATGATCATAGCTCTCTGTAACTTCGAATTCTTGGGCTCAAATGGTCCTCTTGTCTCGAGTTTCTGAGTAGCTTAGGCTACAGACATGCACTACTACACCTGGCTAATTTTTGTTATTTTAGTAGAGACAAGGTTTTACCATGTTGGCTAGGCTGGTCTGTAACTCCTAGCCTGAAGTGATCTGCCTGCCTTGGCCTCCCAAAGTGCTGGGATTACAGGTGTGAGTCACTGCACCTGGCCTTAGATTTTTTATATAGATGGGGTCTTGCTATGCTGCCCAGACTTTTCTCAAACTGCTAGACTCAAGTGATCATTCTGCCTCAGCCTCCGAAAGTGTTGGGATTGTAGGTGTGAGCCACCACACCCAGCCTAATATGGTTTCAAATGCTCAGCACTCTCACATTTTCCTGATTCCATTCTATTTGTTGTCTTTGTTTTCTCTGGCAACATAGTCACTTTGTATCTGCTTGGCCCTGTCAGGTGAGTCCTAATTCTTTCTGGTGTTTCTCAGGTTCTTTAATCCTATGTAGAGGGGTATTTTCAGGTCCCCCTCAGCATTTTTCTAGGGAATAATTAGAGCTAAAATAAGCAAAACAAAACACAGAGCTAAGATGAATCCATGGTAAACCCAGTAAACCCAAGAAAACAACATGGAGAGGAATCTTATTGTCTGATCTTGTAAATGTTTGTGTGAAGTTTTGCTACGAAATAAAATGCCTAGCATTTTAACAGATGAATCAGGATATATGCGTGGAGGTTTATGTGCATTTCATAGTTAAGCACCATGTCCCTTGGTGCTAGCATTGAATATGGCAATTTATTTTGTTTTGTTTTGTTTTGTTTTGTTTTGAGATGGAGTCTCATTCTGTCACCCAGGCTGGAGTGCAGTAGTGCGATCTTGGCTCACTGCAACCTCTGCTTCCCAACTTCAAGTGATTCTCCTGCCTCAGCCTCCCGAGAAGCTAGGATTACAGGCATGTACCACCACGCCTAGCTACTTTTTGTATTTTTAGTAGAGGCAGAGTTTTGCCCTGTTGCCCAGGCTGGTCTAGAACTCCTGACCTCAGGTCATCCACCTGCCTCAGCCTCCCAAAATGCTGGGATTACAGGTGTGAGCCACTGCACTCAACCTGAATATGGTAATTTGAAATTCCTTTTGTGAGATTTTCTTAGAGTCAGTTTTCAAGCTACATGAGAGAATCAGTGTTAGGTTAAAACATGTATTGTGTGAAAAAGAGAAAATTATCATTTTCTCATTTTGCACTTTCCTCACAGCCTTTAAAGCACTGCATATATAGTTCATGTTTTCATAGTAGGCATGTACCTTTTACTGTGGTGCTTTTGTGTATATTATATATTATAAATACAATTCTTGGTGAATTAAGATTTCTATGTTTTTGTTTTTCAGAACAGAGTGTACAGCTTCCTCTCTTTTGGAAAGGAGAGTTGACTCTTGAGGACCCCCACCCTCCTGCATCCTCTCTCTGGAAGGCTGCATGTATTGTAGCTGTGGCTGTACTTGTACCTAAGGCCCTGGGTTCAAGAGAGTTGGAGAGATCCCTCTAGAAACATATTGACTATCATCAAAGTGTTCTTTCCAGGCCTGAGGACCTGGGCCCCAGTTTGTCCCAAAGCAGGAGTGATGTTTTCCATGGGATAAAGGACACCCTAGGGTTTTTCTTAGCTTTCAGTTCTTTCCGTACAGTCTTAAGTGTTTGGTACATCGATCTACTGTAAACTTGCTTCTGTGACAGGCAGCAATCTCATGAGATACCCATCCTTCAGCACCATGGCCACTCACTGTTGTGGTCATACTTGGAAGAGTAGGGTACATGGATGGCTAGGCTATGGGTACTGCCCTTCAGCAGGGAAGGAACTTACTATTATAGGAAAAACACATGAGAACAGCTGCAACATATTAACCTAAAATTGTTTTAGCACCCATTTTTAAGTCAGTAAAAGTTTTGAACTTAATTCTGTATGCTTTCCACAAATGCTAAGTTTATGATTAAGCTAAAACATGTTTTCATGTTCACAATTGTTATTATAACTTCGTTACATTTAATGAGCAAATTATATAAAAGGCACCATGCTCTTATGGTGCTTAACCTGTGGGAAATGATTGTGGGGGTGGGATTAGTTATGACCATTCCCTCTTGGTGTACTTCAATTAGTAAATCTCACAGAGGAAATGTGGAAGGTGAATTAATTTAGCAAGTCGGTCACGCAAAGATGAATTCAAAAAAAATTTTTTTGAGACAGAGTCTCACTCTGTCGCATAGGCTGGAGTGTAATGGTGCAATCTTGGCTCACTGCAACCTCCACCTCCTAGGTTCAAGAAATTCTCCTGCCTCAGCCTCCCAAGTAACTGGAATTACGGGCACATGCCACCATGCCCAGCTGATTTTTTTGTATTTTAGTAGAGACAGGGTTTCACCATGTTGCCCAGGCTGGTCTTGAACTCCAGAGCTCAGGCAATCCACCCACCTCAGCCTCCTAAAGTGCTAGGATTACAGGCATGAGCCACCACGCCCAGCTGAATTAGAACTCTTAATGTCTGTAAACAAAAAAATGTGTCTGGAAGGATCCTCATCCAGTTATATGGTATTTGCTTCTTGGGTGTAGAGGGAGGGAAGGGATGGAGCAGAAGGAAGTGTCAGAGTGAACACTCACTTTAACTTCATGCACACGTGGAAATGTTTGAAATGTTCACAGTAAATTTTATAATTTCAGAAAAACCACTTAAGGTTGAAGAGAGAAATTTAAGAAATTGCTGATGGAATAAAAACATAATAGAACTAGAACAGTGAAGGAAATGAAGAAAGCAGGAAGTAAAGCACCAGAAGTAATTTGGAAGAGAAATTCTAAAATGAATATGAACAAGAGTAATCAGAAGAGTATAGGGAATTAATAGTTTATTTAAACAAGCCATCTCACAGTAGAAGCCTGTTTATCTTGAAATTGCTGTGGTTATTGTTCACTCTGGCCTTTGAAGAACTGCAGAAATTCACAGGGTGACGGTATTCATAGGTCATATGGCAATTCAGTATGTAACTGGAATTATGGTATAGATTACCCTTTCATCTCCCATAAGATGGACAAAAGTGTTTCTGTATCACTGTGTCCCAGACAATGTTTAGAATTACCCAGCTTTCCAGTTTTTCTTAATTATTTTAGAAGTTTAAAGTGATATGCAATAGAATATATATCTGGTATTTCTCAGATTAAAATATATTTGAACATTAATTCATCATTGCCTTTTGTTTTTCCTCTTCTGTCAGTGGTCTGCTCATATGTTGGCCTGTCTTTATTTGTATCCTAACTTTTTTTTTTTTGAGACGGAGTTTCGCTCTTCTTACCCAGGCTGGAGTGCAATGGCGCGATCTCGGCTCACCGCAACCTCCGCCTCCTGGGTTCAGGCAATTCTCCTGCCTCAGCCTCCTGAGTAGCTGGGATTACAGGCGCGCGCCACCATGCCCAGCTAATTTTTTGTAATTTTAGTAGAGACGGGGTTTCACTGTGTTGACCAGGATGGTCTCGATCTCTTGACCTCGTGATCCACCCGCCTCAGCCTCCCAAAGTGCTGGGATTACAGGCTTGAGCCACCGCGCCCGGCCTGGTGGAGTACTTTATTGATGTTAATAAGATTTTGAAGTATATTATATGGGCTTGTCCCTTGATACTACTGATATCGTATGCATCTTCTTCAGTCTTTTGTTAGTATCTAACTTTGGTTCTGAAGTTTATGGAAGTATTTAATTGGAAAGATATACTTATCAACTTTAATATTTTTGACTTTTTAGGATTCTTGAATACTCAGGCATAACTCACAAAATTATGCTACTGGCTTTAAAATTAGTTTTAGTTTTGCATTGATTCTTAGAGCATCTTAATCCTTAGGATTTTTAAAAAAATTATTATACTTTAAGTTCTGGGGTACATGTGCAGATCATGCAGGTTTGTTACATAGGTATACACATACCATGGTAGTTTGCTGCATCTATCTCCCCGTTATCTACATTAGGTGTTTCTTCTAATGTTATCCCTCCCCAATTCCCCTACCCCCTGAAGTGCAGGCTGGCATCATCTCAACAGTAGCCAGGTTGTAGACCCATTGCCTTGAAGCAATCCCTAGAACTTCACACCTGGGTCTCTATGACTTATTTGTTTCAAAATTAGCCCCTGGAATTTCTAAGCAAGCACATAATTAGATAAGCAGGCACTGTGCATAGCAGCAGCTGGCAGGAAATGAAGGGAAACAGAGAGTTTTAAAGTACCTTTCAAGGCTACATTCCAAGATTAGGAAGGAAAGGAAAGAAAAACTTTAAAATACATCTCAAGGCTGGGATACTCAGTTACAAACCTGCCCTTCAATCAGGGTTTCGAGTGAAAAATTTTTTTTTTTTTGAGATGGAGTCTAGCTCTATCGCCAGGCTGGAGTGCAGTGACCAATCGTGGATCACTGCAACTTCCGTTTTCCGGTTTCAAGCAATTCTCCTGCCTCAGCCTCCCAAGTAGCTGGGACTACAGGCATGCACCACCACCATACTGGGCTAATTTTTTTTTTTTTTTTTGTATTTTTAGTAGAGATGGGGTTTCACCATGTTGGCCAGGATGGTCTTAATCTCTTGATCTTGTGATCCGCCCGCCTTGGCCTCCCAAAGTGTTGGCATTACAGGCATGAGCCACCATGCCCGGCCTCTAGTGAGATTTCTTAAATGGAAGCAGCACACTTGGCCAGATGCAGTGGCTCACACCTGTAATTCCAGCAATTTGGAGGCCAAGGTGGGTGGTCAATAAAATTAAAATTTACAATAGCATAGGATGGAGAAAATAACTGGATATATGACTTGCAAGACATATGCAGGGAAAACGAAAACACTGCAGATAAAAATTTAATAAGAGGACTTCTGCCAAGATGGCCAAATAGCTCCAGTCCGTAGTTCCCAGCAAGAGCAATCCATAAGGCAAGTAATCTCTGCATTTCCAACAGAGGTACCAGGTTCATCTCATTGGGACTGGTTAGACAGTGGGTGTAGCCAAAAGGAGGGCAAGCCAAAGCAGGGTGGGGTGTTGCCTCACCCAGGAAGTGCAAGGGGCCGTAGAACTCCCTCTCCTGGCCAAGGGAAGCCATTAGGGACATTTCATGACACTGGCTCAGAGACTGCGCTATTCCCACAGCCTTCACAACCTGCAGACCAGGAGATTCCCTCTGGTGCCTATAATATCAGTGCCTGGGGTTTCTAGCACAAAACTGGGTGGCCATTTTAGCTGCAGCAGATTTTTTTTTTCATACCCCAGTAGTGCCTAGAATGCCAGTGAGACAAAATGGCTTATTCCCCTGAAACAGGGCTGAAGCCAGGGCATCAAGTGATCTGGCTCGGCGGGTCCCACTCCCACGAAGACCAGCAAGCTAAGATCCACTGGATTGAAATTCTCACAGCCAGCACAGCAGTTTCAGCTCGACCTGGGACATCTGAGCTCAGTGGGGGCAGGGGTGTCCACCATTGCTGAGGCTCCAGTAGGCGATTTTAACCTTGCCTGTGTAAACAGTCTCCAGGAAGTTTACACAGCTCAGCAAGGCCTCTGCAGGCAGACTATCAACTAGACTCCTTCTTGCTAGGCAGGGTATCTCTGAAAAAAGGTAATAGCCCATCAGGGACTTATAAAGCCCCCATCTTCCTGGGACAGAGCACCTGGGAAAAGCGGCAGTGTGGGTTCCGCTTCAGCAGACTTAAAACATCCCTGCCTGCCAGCTCTGAAGGGATCTCCCAGCACTGTACTTGAGCTCTGCTAAGGGACAGATTGCCTTCTCAACTGGCTCCCTGACCCTGGAGTATCCTGGCTGGGAGATACCTCATACAGGAGAGCTCTGGCTGACATAAGGCAGGTATCCTTCTGGGATAAAGCTACCAGAGGAAGGAACAGGCAGCAATCTTTGCTGTTCTGCAGCCTCCGCAGGTGACTCCCAGGCAATCAGGGTCTGGAGTGGACCTCCAGCAAAATCCAGCAGACCTGCAGCAGAGGGGCCTGTTAGAAGGAAAACTAACAGAAATAGCTTCAACATCAACAGAAAGGGCATCCACTCAGAGACCCCATCCAAAATACACAAACTTCAAAGACCAAAGGTAGATAAATCCACAAAGATGGGAAGAAACCGGCACAAAAAGGCTGAAACCACCAAAAACCAGAACACCTCTTCACCTCCAAGGGATCACAACTCCACACTAGCAAGGGAACAAAACTGGATGGAGAATGAGTTTGATGAATTGACAGAAGCAGGCTTCAGAAGATGGGTAATAACAAACTTCTCTGAGCTAAAGCAGCATGTTCTAATCCAATGCAAGTAAACAACCTTGAAAAAAGGTAGATGAAATGCTAACTAGAATAACCAGTGTAGAGAAGGACACAAACAACTTGATGGAGATGAAAAACACAGTACAAGAACTTTGTGAAGCATACACAAGTTTCAATAGCCAAATCGATCAAGCAGAAGAAAGGATATCAGAGATTGAAGATCAACTCAATGAAATAAAGCAAGAAGGCAAGATTAGAGAACAAAGAGTGAAAAGAAATGAACAAAGCCTCTAAGAAATAGGGGATTATGTGAAAAGACCAAATTTACATTTGATTGGTGTACCTGAAAGTGACGGGGAGACGAAACCAAGTTGGAAAACATTCTTCAGGATATTATCCAGGAGAACTTCCCAACCAAACAAGGCAGGCCAACATTCAAATTCAGGAAATACAGAGAACATCACAAAGATATTCTTCGAGAAGAGCAACCTCAAGGCACATAATCGTCAGATTCACCAGGGTTGAAATGAAGGAAAAAATGCTAAGAGCAGCCAGAAAAAAAGTGGGGTTACCCACAAAGGGAAGCCTATCAGACTCACAGCAGATCTCTCGGCAGAAACCCTACACGACAGAAGAGAGTAGGGGGCAATATTTAACATCCTTAAAGAAAAGAATTTTCAACCCAGAATTTCATATTCAGCCAAACTAAGCTTCATAAGTGAAGGAGAAATAAAGTCCTTTACAGACTAGCAACTGCTAAGAGATTTTGTCACCATCAGGCCTGCCTTACAAGAGCTCCTGAAGGAAGCATTAAACATGGAATGAACAACCAGTACCAGCCACTGCACACACATACCAAAAATTGTAAAGACCATCAACACTATGAAGAAATTACATCAATTAACGGGAAAAACAACCAGCTGGCATGAAAATGGCAGGATCAAATTCACACATAACAATATTAACCTTAAATGTAAATGGGCTAAGTGTCCCAATCAAAAGATACAGACTGGCAAACTGGATAAAAAGTCACGACCCATTGGTGTGCGGTATTCAGGAGACCCATCTCACATGCGAAGACACACCTCGGCTCAAAATAAAGGGATGGAGGAAGATTTAACAAGCATTAAGTAATGAAATGAAGGCAGAAATAAAGACATTTTTCGAAACCAATGAGAACAAAGACACAACATACCAAAATCTCTGGGACACATTTAAAGCAGTGTCTAGAGGGAAATTTATAGCACTAAATGCCCACAAGAGAAGCGAGGAAAGATTTAACACCGACACCCTAACATCATGATTAAAAGAACTAGAGGAGCAAGATCAAACAAATTCAAAAGCTAGCAGAAGACAAGAAATAACTAAGATCAGAGCAGAAAAGAAGGAGATAGAGACACAAAATAACCTTCAACAAATCAATAAATCCAGAAGCTGGGTTTTTGAAATGATCAACAAAATAAATAGTCCACTAGCCAGAGTAATAAAAAAGAAGAGAGAAGAATCCAATAGATGCAATAAAAAATGATAAAGGGGGCTGGGCACAGTGGCTCACACCTGTAATCCCAGCACTTTGGGAGGCCGAGATGGGTGGATCACGAGGTCATGAGTTCAAGACCAGCCTGGCCAAGATGGTGAAACCCTATCTCTTAAAAAAAAAGATAAAGGGGATATCACCACTGATCCCACAGAAATACAAACTACCATTGGAGATTACAATGAACACCTCTATGCACATAAATCAGTAAATCTAGAAGAAATGGATAAATTCCTGGACACTTATATCCTCCTAAGACTAAACCAAGAAGAAGTTGAATCCCTGAATAGACCAGTAACAAAGTCTGAAGTTGAG
The DNA here is from genome assembly GCF_001604975.1 of Cebus imitator. NCBI lineage: Eukaryota > Metazoa > Chordata > Mammalia > Primates > Cebidae > Cebus > Cebus imitator. Next base: position 706,697 of record NW_016107732.1, on the reverse strand, counting down.
GCAGCAATTAATAGCCTACCAACCAAAAACAGTCCAGGACCGTATGGGTTCACAGCTGAATTCTACCAGACGTACAAAGAGGAGCTGGTTCCATTCCTTCTGAAACCATCCCAAACAATACAAAAAAAGGGAATCTTCCCTAACTCATTTTATGAGACCAACATCATCCTGATACCAAAACCTGGCAGAGACACAACTAAGAAAGAAAATTTCAGGCCAATATCCATGATGAACATTGATGTGAAAATGCTCAAATACTGGCAAACTGAATCCAGCAGCACATCAAAAAGCTTATCCATCATGATCAAGTCGGCTTCATCCCTGGGATGCAAGGCTGGTTCAGTATATACAAATCTATAAATGTAATCCATCACAGAAGCAGAACCAAAGACAAAAACCACGATTAACTCAACAGATGAAGAGAAGGCCTTCCACAAAGCTCAACAGCCCTTTATGCTAAAAACTCTCAATAAACTAGGTATCAATGTAACATATCTCAAAATAAGAGCTATTTATGACAAACCCACAGCTAATATCATACTGAATGGGCAAAAACTGAAAGCATTTCCTTTGAAAACTGGCAGCAGACAATGATGCCCTCTCTCACCACTCCTATTCAACATTGTATTGGAAGTTCTGGCCAGGGCAATCAGATATGAAAAAGAAATAAAGGGTATTCAATTAGGAAAAGAGGAGGACAAATTGTCACTATTTGCAGACGACATGATTGTACATTTAGAAGACTACGCTGTCTCAGCCCAAAATCTCCTTAAGTTGATAAGCAATTTCAGCAAAGTCTGAGGATACAAAATCAATGTGCAAACATCACAAGCATTCCTATACACCAAAAACAGAGAGGCAAATCATGAGTGAATTCCCATTCACAATTTCTACAAAGATAATAAAATACCTAAGAATACAACTAACAAGGGATGTGAAAGATCTCTTCAAGGAGAACTACAAACCACTGCTCAAGGAAACACAGAGGACACAAACATGGAAAAACATTCCATGCTCATGGTTAGGTAGAATGAGTATCATGAAAATGGCCATACTGCCCAAAGTAATTTATAGATTCACTGCTATCCCCATCAAGCTACAATTGACTTTCCTCACAGAATTGGAAATAACCACCTTAAACTTCATATGGAACCAAAAAAGAGCCTGCATAGCCAAGACCATCCTAAGCAAAAAAACAAACAAAAAAAAGCTGGAGGCATCACACTATCTGACTTCAAACTATAATACAAGGCTACAGTAATGAAAACAGCTTAGTACTGGTAACAAACAGAGATACAGACCAGTAGAATAGAACAGAGGTCTCAGATACAATGCCACAAATCTACAACCATCTTTGACAAGCTTGACAAAAACAACCAATGGGGAAAGGATTACCTATTTAATACATGGTGTTGGGAAAACTGGCTAGCTATATGCAGAAAGCTGAAACTGGACCCCTTCCTTATACCTTATACAAAAATTAACACCAGATGGATTAAAGATTTAAACCTAAGACCTAACACCATAAAAACCCTAGAAGACATAGGTAATACCATTCAGTACATATGCATGGGCAAGGACTTCATGACTAAAACATCAAAAGCAATGGCAACAAAAGCCAAAATAGACAAATGGAATCTAATTAAACTTAAGATCTGTAAAGCAAAAGAAACTATCATTAGAGTGAAATGGCAACCAACAGAATGGGAAAAAATTTTTGCAATCTACCCATCTGAAAAAGGGCTAATATAAGAATAAAACAACCCTATTAAAAAGTGGGCAAAGGATATGAAAACGTTTTTCAATAGAAGACATTTATGTGGCCAACAAACATATGGGAAAAAAGCTCATCATCACTGCTCATTAGAGAAATGCAGATCAAAACTACATTGAGATACCATTTCACTCCAGTTAGAATGGCGATCATTAAAAAATCGGAGACAACAGATGCTGGAGAGGACATGGAGAAATAGGAACGCTTTTATACTTAGTGGGAGTATAAATTAGTTCAACCATTGTGGAAGACAGTGTGGCGATTCTCAAGGATCTAGAAATAGAAATACCATTCGATCCAACAATCCCATTACTGGGTATATATCCAAAGGATTATAAATCGTTGTATTATAAAGACACACACCCACCCATGTTTATTGCAGCACTGTTCACAATAGCAAAGATTTGGAAACAACCCAAATGCCCATAAGTGATAGACTGGATAAAAAAAAAAATGTGGCACATATACACCAGGGAGTACTATGCAGCCAACAAAAAGGATGAGTTCATGTCCTTTGCAGGGACATGGGTGAAGCTGGAAACCATTATTCTCAGCAAACTGACAAAGGAACAGAAAACGAAACACCACATGTTCTCACTCGTATGTGGGAATTAAACAATGTGAATACATGGACACAAGAAGGGGAACATCACACATCAGGGCCTGTTGGGGGGTGGGGGGCTAGGGGAGGGATACAAGGGGGTGGGGGAATTGGGGAGAGAGAGCATTAGGAGAAATACCTAATGTAGATGACAGGGTGATGGATGCAACGAACAATCATGGCACATGTATACCTATGTAATAAACATGCACGTTCTGCACATATACCCCAGAATTTAAAGTATAATAAATTAAATTTAACAAATTTAATAAGGCCTAAATCAGAGGCTAGAAATCTCATCTTTAGGAATTAGAACACTCAATGTCCTTCTTTAGATCCATAGGTAAAGTGCAACGCCAATAAAAATCCTAGTTTTTAAACTTCTTTCTGTATAAATTGACAAGTGGATTTATAATTGATATTAAAATGCACAGGAACAAGAACAGTCAAAACAACTTTGAAAAAGAGGTTCTAGCCGGGCGCGGTGGCTCAAGCCTGTAATCCCAGCACTTTGGGAGGCCGAGGCGGGTGGATCACGAGGTCAAGAGATCGAGACC
>NW_016107732.1:696531-703713 GCF_001604975.1 Cebus imitator | reverse complement strand
AAAAAAAAAAAAAAAAGTAAAAGAGGTTCTAGTAGTACATGGCCATGATTTCAAGACTTTATAAAAACACATCACTAAACACATGAAAGTACTGGCAAAAATACAAATATATAAATTTAACAGAGTAGAAAGTACAGAAGGAAATATATACAAATGATTAGCTGATATTGAATAAAGGGACAAAATCAACTCATTGAAGAATAATCTTAAATCAATGTTGCTGCAGCAAATGGGCATCCTCCATATTTTAAAAATAACAGAAAAATTAAGTAAATATGATCATAGACACAAATAAAACAACTAAACTGTAAAAGTTTCACAGGGAACATTAAAAAATTCTGTTTTTAAATTAGGAATACTTTTTTTTTTTTTTTTTTGAGACAGTCTCACTCTTTTTCCCCGGGCTGGAGTGCAGATGGCACGATCACGACTCACTGCAACCTCCACCTCCTGGGTTCAAACAATTCTCCCACCTGAGCCTCCTGAGTTGCTGGGATTACATGTGCCCACCACCATGCCCGGCTAATTTTTGTATTTTTAGTAGAGACAAGCTTTTGCCATGTTGGCCAGGCTGGTCTCAAACTCCTGACCTCAGGTGATCCCACCCACCTTAGCCTCCCAAAGTGCTGGGACTGCAGGTGTGATCCATCACACCTGGCCGAGGAATGCATTTTTAAATAGCACCTAAATAACAATCAGTAAAAGAACCCACAGGCAAATTAGACTTCACCAATATTGAAAACATTTTATTTGGAAGACTGAATAAGGTGAATGAAAAGGCATAAAACAGAATATATACACACATATTTCTAAGACAAGATACTTACTGAGATTACATTAATATCAAAACCCATTATTAGCCAATAAGCCACACAAACAGAATTCTTTTTTTTTTTTTAGTTTCTAGTTTTAAGTCTGTTTACTACTTTTTTTTTTTTTTAAACAGAATTCTTAAAAAGATAGGTTTTGTGTATNTTTTTTTTTTTTTAACAAACAGAATTCTTAAAAAGATAGGTTTTGTGTATGAAAACTGCACTTCAATGTTGTAAGATAAATTGTTCCACACAAAAATATACATCCACTTCTCCTTTTGGAAAACCAGACTATAGGGTAACACAAGATTTACTTATTAAGGATTCATCTCCTCAAGTTAGGAAGGACAGCCTTCTCAGCAGCGGCAACAAATGGGAAGTAATCAAAATAATTCCTAACTGGCACAACAGATCTGGTTGAATCACAAAAACCACATATCTGGAAGGCAAGGTCTATGTTCATTCAAATCCTGCTTTCCTGCTTGTGCAGCAATCATCTCAAAAACAGTACAGAAGGTATGGGAGTCCACAAAATCTTCAGATGACTTATTCTGATGATGACTGTGACCAAAGGAGAAACAAAGATCTGAGGTCCTGAGAATCTCTATATACCACTAAACCATGAAGCCATATTAACATAGGTATTTCTGGATGCACTTCTGGATGGAACACATTTACTCTTCTTGGCTACAATCTTTTCCACTCTATTTATCACACCTACCTGTCTGGACCAATTATTGTTCTCACCTGGCCCCAGTAGGTCTTAGAACCAGTGACCTGCCTATCAATTCTGTCCCTCAGTGCTCATGGCTACAATGAAGGACCTGGGAAATAAGATGTCATGACCAATGCTAGGAAATATGGAGCATCACTGCAAATAAACAATTCATGCAGATCCCAGCACTTGAGTTTGTCACAAATGCCTCTTCTCTGGACCTAAAAATAAAATTGGCATCAACACCATGATTAGGACCATGAAGCTCTGATGTCTTCCCTAGGAGACCTTTGAAACCAATAAAAATTAAGACAAACAGGACTAAGAACTATTTTCTGATCTCATACTATGTCCTTGCGGGCACAGAAAATTGGAGCTGTTCACCCTTCACACTGCCAGAACACTGGCATCAGCGCAGGGTGAGACAGTCCATTTCCCTCTTCAGTAATGTATAGGAGGGAATATCCTACCTACCATGGCCATCACATTAAAAAAAAAAAAAATACCTATGAAGAAGGTAAACCTCCATGGGCTACAAGAATCCAGATCACTCTTCTTGGTCAAAGCTGGGTTTCATCTATGCCTTGATCAGTTCAGCAAGATGGAAGGGGACCCTCAATAAGCTTTTATTATTCATTATTCCCTTCAGAACTGGATGAGCAAAAATGTCTGCATTCCCTGGGCACATGTGGGTGACTGATGAAAACTATGAGGATATGCCACATGGTAATAATGTCTGTTGTAACACTGGGCAGATTAGAAAGTACAAGTAATCTCCAGAAAGCTTCCCAAGTACTTGGACCTTGTAGTGAATCTTTCAAGTATTGATATGCAGATATACGAGGTTCAATTTCTATCTGTTGGGTCCCTTGAAAAATCGGCTCTCTGGTGTGTTATGGTGAGTAAGATAATGGCACATCCCAACACTGCTAGGGCTCTTCTCTTGTATGAACTTTCTGGTGCCTGACCAGGGAATATCTTTTGTTGAAGGCTTTCCTACATTTACCACACTCATATGGCTTTTCTCCAGTGTGAATTCGCTGATGCTCAACAAGTTTGTTTTTATAGATAAAGGCCTTCTCACATGCAGTGCAGTTATAAGGCCTCTCTCCACTATGAACTTTCTGGTGTTGAATGAGGCTGGTGTGGTGTCTAAAGCATTTCCCACATTCACTGCACTCACAGGGCTTTTCTCCAGTGTGAACTTTCTGGTGCTCAAGAAGTCTTTTTTGATGGCTGAAGACTTTTCCACATTCATTGCACTCATAAAGTTGTTCCCTAATATGGATTCTTTGGTGCTGAAGAAGTTTAACCTCAAGGTAGAAGCCTTTTCCACATTCACTACATTCATAAGGCCTTTCTCTAGTGTGGATTTTGTGGTGCTTAAGAAGTGTTTGTTTGGAAATGAAGGCTTTCCCACATTCACTGCATTCATAAGCCCTTTCTCCAGTGTGAATTCTCTGGTGTCGAATGTAGTCAGATGAGCGGATAAATGATTTCCCACATATGATGCACACATAAGGCTTTTCTCCAGTATGAATTCTCTGGTGCTCAAGAAGTCTTTTTTTGTGGATGAAGGCTTTCCCACATTCTTTGCACTCATAAGGCCTTTCTCCCGTGTGGATTCTCTGGTGATCAAGAAGTGACTGTTTGTATATGAAAGATTTCCCACATTCATTGCATTGATAAGCCCTTTCTCCAGTGTGAACTCTCTGGTGTCGAATGCGGTCATAGGAATGAATAAAAGATTTCCCACATTCAATACATACATAAGGCCTCTCTCCAGTGTGGATCCTCTGCTGGTGCCCAACAAACGTTTGTTTGTGGCGGAATGATTTCCCACATACACTGCACACATAAGGCTTTTCTCCATTATGGGTTCTCTGGTGTTCCATAAGTGAGTATTTGGAGCTCAAGGATTTCCCACATTCGATGCATACATAAGACCTTTCTCTAGTGTGAATTCTCTGCTGGTGCCCAATGAGTGTTTGTTTATGGAGGAATGATTTCCCACATATATTGCATACATAAGGCTTTTCTGCATTATGGGTTCTCTGGTGTTCAACAAATGAGTGTTTAGAGTTCAAGGATTTCCCATATTCCCTGTGTTTATAAGCTTTTTCTCCAGTGTGGACTCTCTGATGATCAGTAACATGAACCTTCTCACTGAAAACTTGCTCACATTTGCTCCATTTGTAATGTCTTTGTTGAAAGGTCTCCCTGCTTCTATGTGCATACTCTTCTCTGCTGTGGGTGGTCTGGTGCTGGAGAAGGCCCAGGATGGTTGGGAAATCCTTCTCAACATCTTTGCACGGGAAAACATTGTCTGGCAGAGGAATTCTGCAACTATTCAGAAGCAAGGCACTGCTCTCCTCCTTTCTGATGTGTTTCTCTCCACTGTGCTGGTTTTGGTGCTGTTGCAGGTTAGAACCAAATGAAAACCATTTCCCACTGGCTGCAGAAGTGTAAGGTTTCTGCCAGGGAAGTGTTCCCTGGTGGTCAGTGAGGTACAAAATGTCTTTCATGACCAGGATACACATCTCACAGGAATGAGCATTTGGGATGGAAGAACTTGGCTTTGGAGTCCTGGCCTGTGACACTTCTAGAGAAACAGTCTGCTCAGAAGGGGCCTCCTCAGCCCCTATTCCATGCAAACAACCTAAAAGCATAAAAATGCAAGTGAAGTATATGCAGACTTTGGTGGAAGGGAAAAGCCCCATTACAAATACCTGTGGAAGACAGGGAGGGATGAATCCCTTTTTTTTTTTTTTAAGAGATAGGGTCTTGCTCTGTCACCCAGGCTGGAATGCAATTGCAATCATAGCTCACTGCAGCCTTGACCTTCCAAGCTCCAGTGACACTTCCATCTCAGCCTCCTGAGTAGCTGAGACTAGAGGCACATACCACCATGCCCAGCTAATTTTTTTTAGAATTTTTTGTGGAGATGAGGGTCTCACTATGTTGCCCAGGCTGGTTTCAAATTCCTGGGCTCAAGTGATGCTCCCACCTCAGCTTCCCCAAGTGCTAGGATTATAGGCATGAGCCACTGCACTCAGCCCATGTGTTTGTTTTCAGCAAGGGAGCTGGAGTCAGGTCAAGGAAGACAATACTTGCAGTACCAGGCCTCTTACGGTTACCATGTGGAGGAAGACGATAACCAGAGAGAACAAAGAATAGGGTGCTGTGGTGGAAAGAGAGGCAGGGGGCATCTACAACTTACTTCTCTGTCAATGGTTTTCAACGGGACACTGTCTCATGGAGAGAGGGGAGACCTGCGTAGAATGCATCACCCCAGGAAAGTGCAATTACAACTCAACAGCTGATGTTTGAGAACTGAAATAGTCTCTGATTTACAATGGTTGAACTTAAGATTTTTCCACTTTATGATAGTATAAAAGTGATATGCATTCAGTAGAAACCATACTTTGAATTCTGAACTTTTCCCAGGCTAGTGATACTCAGTATGTATACTCTTGTGATGTAGTGGTAGCAAGCTACAGCTCCCAGTAAGCCATGCAATCATAAGGCTAAACAACTGATACTCTACTGTATTGCTAAGCTAGGATGGCTAGTAAGTTGTCTGACTTACAATATTCTCAACTTACAATGGGTTTATCAGGATATAACCCGATCATGAGCTGACGAACATCTGCATATGCACAGCTCATAATATTAAATTTATTAAATATATGCTAATGTTGGAGAACATTGCAAAATAGGAACAGGAGAGATATGGAAAACAGAGGTAGGGGACAATCACAGTAGAAATGTCAAGTAGGCAAAATGTCAAGTAGGCAGAGAAAAGAGAAAAATGAGGTATGCCCATGAACCCTGGCACTAAAATAGTAGGGAACACAGGACATTTGCCTGGTATGATTTGAGTTCAGCCCTGAAATCATGCCACTGCTCCTACTCACAGGTCCCAAACCTTGTTAACCCCCTTTGCTGTGGTTGAAGACTTCACTACCCTTTCAGAAACACAGGCCTCTCTCTTGTCCTTGGCTTAAGTCAGGAGACTATCTGGGTCCCGGAAGGTAGAAGTCTCAAGGGAAAAATAGGGAGGTGAGTCAACAACACTGGCCCAGAGTGCACCAACCCATGACAGACTACAGGAGAAACGTTTATTTTTTTAAAAAGCCTTGGGAGAGGGTCTTGCTGTCATAGTCTAGAAATCCCTACAAATAGCAACCATGTAAGTACCTGTAATTCCTGAGAAAGGCAGGTCCAAAGACAAGTCTACTAACGGCAGGGGGAGAACTTGTAACACAGGTCCACCACAGAACTGAACAGTTACCTTACCAAGGAATGGCAAAACCAAGTGGTATTGGCTGGGCAGGTTACAAGAGTCTGAACCCAAACTCTTAACTAAAAGGCTTCAGGACAGTAGATGTTGCGGCCGCAAAAAGCCCAGGCCTGGCAACCACAGCACCTATGTCATCCACAGGTCAAGAAACCAAGGAAAGAAGCAGGGCCCATGTCCAACTCTGGAAAAAACAAGGAAACTCCTGGAAAAAGGGGAACAGCAGAGTCCAACAGAGGTCGATGGTGTGGTTTTAAGAGATCTTACCCACTGAGGTCATAAGCGAAAAGTTCTCCAGCATCACGTCATGATACAGGCACCTCTGAGCTTCATCAAGGAGGCCCCACTCCTCCTGGGAGAAGTACACAGCAATATCCTCAAAGGTCACATGGCCCTGCATGATGGGGGCAGGTGAGATCATGAGCAGACTCAATCCCCAGGAACCCCAGTAAATCTCCCTCCTCCCTAGTTGTCCAACTCACAGGAGATACCAGGTCCTTATGGTATCTCCCACTGGGCTCTCGGTCTGACATAATGGAATCTCACTCAAGTTCCTGCTAGTTCATCTCCCTGGAGACCCAGATATACTGAAACCTGTGCTTATTCTCTTGGCTTTAAGTGTCAGTACAAGGATCCTGAGTATACCCATACTCCCTCCCCATTTGAATACCACTCACGGGAACAAAGCTCCCTCACATCTCCAGACCATGACTGCTACACCCTAAACTCCACTGCCCTCAGCATCCATGACACAGTACTTCACTGGCTTCTCCACATGCCACTCTGCTCAAGGGACCCAGGCAGCACTTGCTAAATGCCACAAGGATCCAGCACCACCATACATCTTTGTTAGACCCAATTCAGAGGCAGTCTCTGGACTGTTATGAAGTCTTCCCCATCTGGCCTGGCTCTTTGTTCCAATTTCAGTCACTGAGAACTTGTGTGAGCTCAGTTGCCGAAGCCCACTTCTGTCTCAGTGTTGCCTGTCCTGTCCCCAAACGTCACATCTTTCCTCTCTCCACCTATATACTCAGTCAAAGCCTGGCCCCACCACATGCTGAATGACTCACCCAGTCAATCTCATTTGCCTTTAACCTAATCTGTCACCCTGTCTGAAACTACTCAGGCCCCACCAAGAGTTACGAATAAAAGTCTGAGCCAGCAAAGGGAGAAAAAGCACCAGGCCTGACCTTGGTGTCATCTGACTTCCAGTACTGCTTTGCCTCTGAATGAATCTCTTAATCATTGCCCATTTAAAGACTGTACCAACAGCCAGACACCCTTTTCATTCTACCCCCACACACCCATGGTTACTACTTTTCTTCATTTGTCTTAGTGATGTTTTTTTTTTTTTT